>NC_064615.1:1160680461-1160860461 GCF_023898315.1 Schistocerca nitens | reverse complement strand
TGCGAATGTTGGAAATGGAGCTTTGTGCAGCTCCTTCCAGTTCTTCTTCACCTAGGGTAGAAAGTAAGGGACAGATGTGGAGGTGTGCGCTAACTATGTCCAGAGATGGTGAATGTTGGAAATGGTGCTTTCTGCAGCTCCTTACAGTTCTCCTTCACCTAGGGTAGAAAGTAAGGGAGACAAGTACAGCTGTACAATAACTATATCTACAGATTGTGAATGTTGGAAAAGGTGCTTTCTGCAGCACCTTACAGTTCTTCTTCACCGAAGGTAGGAATTAAGGGACAGATGTGGAGGTGTTCGCTAACTATGTCAACAGATGGTGAATGTTGGAAATGGTGCTTTCTGCAGCTCCTTATAGTTGTTCACCTAGGGTAGACAGTAAGGGAGACATGTACAGCAGAGCGCTAACTAATTCTACAGATGGTGAATGTTGGAAATGGTGCTTTCAGCAACTCCTTACAGTTCTCCTTCACCTCGGGTAGAAAGTAAGGGAGACATGTACAGCTGTGTGCTAACTATGTCTACAAACGGTGAATGTATGAAATGGTGCTTTTGCAGCTCCCTACTGTTCTTCATCATCGAGGGTAGATAGTAAGGGAGACATGTACAGCTGTGCGCTAACTGTGTCTACAGATGGTGAATGTTGGAAATGGTGCTTTCAGGAGCTCCTTACAGTTCTCCTTCACCTAGTGTAGATTGTAAGAGAGACATCTACAGCGGTGTGCTACCTATGACTACACATTGCGAATGTTGGAAATGGTGCTTTCTGCAGCTCCTTTCAGTTCTCCTTCATCAAGGGTAGAATGTAAGGGAGACATGTGAGGTGTGGGCTAACTATGTCTAGAGAGGGTGAATGTTGGAAAACGTTCTTTCTGCAGCTCCTTTCAGTTCTCCTTCATCAAGGGTAGAATGAAAGGGACACATGTGGAGCTGTGCGCTAACTATGCCTAGAGATGATGAATGTTGGAAATGGTGGTTTCTGCAGCTCCTTACAGTTTTTCTTCACCTAGGGAAGAAAGTAAGGGAGACATGTACAGGTGCGCGCTAACTATGTCTACAGATGATGAATGTTGGAAATGGTGGTTTCTGCAGCTCCCTACAGTTCTCCTTCAACTAAGGTAGCAAGTAAGGGAGACATGTACAACTGTGCGCTAACTATGGCTACGGATGGTGAATGTTGGAAATTGTGCTTTCTGCAGCTTCTTACATTTCTCCTTCACCTAGGGAGAAAGTAAAGGAGACATGTACAGGTGTGCACTAACTATGTCTAGAGATGGTGAATGTTGGAAATGGTGCTTTCTGCAGCTCCTTACAGTTCTCCTTCACCTAGGGTAGAAAGTAAGGGAGACATGAACAGCTGTGCACTAACTGTGTCTACAGATGGAGAATGATGGAAATGGTGCTTTCTGCAGCTACTTACAGGTTCTCTTCACCTAGGATAGAAAGTAAGGGGGACATGTTCAGCTGTGGGCAAACTATGCCTACAGATGGTGAATGATATAAATGGTGCATTCGGCAGCTCCTTACAGTTCTTCTTCACCAAGTGTAGAAAGTAAGGGTGACATGTACAGGTGTGCGCCACTATGTCTACAGATGGTGAATGTTTGAAATGGTGCTTTCTGCAGCTCCTTACAGTTCTCTTTCACCCAGAGTAGGAAGTAATGGAGACATGTTCAGCTGTGCGCTAACTATGTCTACAGATAGTGAATGTTGGAAATGGTGCTTTCTGCACCTTCTTGCAGGTCTCCTTCACCTAGGGAAGAAAGTAAGGGAGACATGGACAGCTGTGCGCTAACGGTCTTCAGAAGGTGAATGTTGGAAAGGTGCTTTCTGCGGCTCCTTATTCTTGTTCTCCTAGTGTAGACAGTAAAGTAGACATGGACAGCAGAGCGCTAACAATGTCTACACATGGGGAATGTTAGAAATTGTGCTTGCTGCAGCTACTTACAGTTCTCCTTCACCTAGGGTAGAAAGCAAGGGAGACATGTACAGATGTGCGCTAACTATGTCTACAGACGGTGAATGTTGGAAATGTTCCTTTCTGAGTTCCTTACAGTTCTTTTTCGCCTGGAAATGAAAGTAAAGTAGACATACTCAGCAGTGCAGTATTTATGTCCTCAGATGGTGAATTTTGGTAAGAAAGCTTTCTTCAGCTCCTTATAGTTCTTCTTCATTTAGGGTACAAAGTAAGGGAGACATTTACAGCTGTGTGCTAACTATGTCTACAAACGGTGATTGTTGGAAATGGTGGTTTCTGCAGCTCCTTCCAGTTCTTCTTCACGTAGGGTAGAAAGTAGGGGACAGAAGGGGAAGTTGTTCGATAAGTATATCTAGAAATGGTGAATGTTGGAAACAGTGCTTTCTGCAGCTCCTTACAGTTTTCCTTCACCTAGGGTATAAAGTAAGGGAGACATGTTCAGGTGTACGCTAACAATGTCTGCAGATGCTGAATGTTGGAACTGGTGCTTTCTGCAGCTCCTTACAGTTCTCTTTCACCTAGGTTAGCAAGCAATGGGGACATGCCCAGGTGTGCGCTAATTATGTCAAGGGATGGTGAATGTTGGAAATGGTGCTTTCAGCAACTCCTTACAGTTCTCCTTCACTTAGGGGAGAAAGTAAGGGAAACATGTACAGCTGTCCGCTAACTATGTCTACAGATGGTGAATGTTGGGAATGGTGCTTTCTGCAGCTCCTTACAGTTCTCCTTCACATAGGGTAGAAAGTAAGGGAGACATGTACAGTTGTGCGCTGATTAAGTCTACAGATGGTGAATGTTGGAAATGGTGCTTTCCGCAGCTCCATACAGTTCTCTTTCACCTAGGTTAGCAAGTAATGGGGACATGTCCAGATGTGCGCTAACTATGTCAAGAGATGGTGAATGTTGGAAATGGTGCTTTCTGCAGCTCCTTACAGTTATCCTTCACCTAGGGTATAAAGTAAGGTAGACATGTTCAGTTGTACGATGACAATGTCTGCAGATGCTGAATGTTGGAAATGGTGCTTTCCACAGCTCCATACAGTTCTCTTTCCCCTAGGTTAGCAAGTAATGGGGACATGTCCAGGTGTGCGCTAACTATGTCAAGAGATAGTGATTGTTGGAAATGGTGCTTTCTGCAGCTCCTTACAGTTCTCCTTCACCTAGAATAGTATGTAAGGGAGACATGTACAGCTGTGCGCTGCCTATGACTACAGATGGTGAATGTTGGAAATGGTGCTTTCTGCAGCTCCTTACAGTTCTACTTCACCTAGGGTAGAAAGTAAGGGAGACATGTACAGTTGTGCGCTAACTGTGTCTACAGATGGTTAATGTTGGAAATGGTGCTTTCTGCAGCTCCTTACGGTTCTCCATCACTTACGGTAGAGAGTAACAGACATGTACAGCAGTGTGCTAATTATATCTATAGATGGTGAATGTTAGGAATGCTGCTTTCTGCAGCTCCTTACAGTTCTTCTTCAACTAGCGTAAACAGTAAGGGAGACATGTACAGGAGTGCGCTAACTACGTCCAGAGATGGTCCATGTTGGAAATGGTGCTTTCTGCAGCTCCTTAAAAATATCCTTAACCTAGGGTAGAAAAGTTAGGGATACATGTACAGCTGTGCGCTAACTATGTCTGCAGATGGTGAATGTTGAAAATGGTGCTTTCCGCAGCTCCATTCAGTTCTCTTTCACCTAGGTTAGCAAGTAATGGGGACATGCTCGGGTGTGCGCTAATTATGTCAAGAGATGGTGAATGTTGGAAGTGGTACTTTCAGCAACTCCTTACAGTTCTCCTTCACCTAGGGTAGAAAGTAAGGGAGACATGTACAGCTGTGCGCTAACTACGTCTACAGATGGTGAATGTTGGGAATGGTGCTTTCCGCAGCTCCATACAGTGCTCTTTCACCTAGGTTAGCAATTAATGGGGACATGTCCAGGTGTGCGCTAACTATGTCAAGAGATAGTGAATGTTGGAAATGTTGCTTTCAGTAACTCTTTACAGTTCTCCTTCACCTAGGGTAGAAAGTAAGGGAGACATGTACAGCTGTGCGCTAACTATGTCTACAGATAGTGATTGTTCGAAATGGTGCTTTCTGCAGTTCCTTACATTTCTCCTTCACCTAGGGAAGAAAGTAAGGGAAACATGTACAGCTGTGCGCTAACGGTCTTCAGAAGGTGAATGTTGGAAATGGTGCTTTCTGCAGCTCCATATAGTTGTCCACCTAGGGTAGACAGTAAGGGAGACATGTACAGCAGAGCGCTAACTATGTCTACAGATGGTGAATGTTTGAAACGGTGCTTTCTGCAGCTCCTTAAAAATATCCTCAACCTAGGGTAGAAAGTTAGGGATACATGTACAGCTGTGCGCTAACTATGTCTACAGATGGTGAATGTTGTAAATGGTGCTTTCTGCATCTACTTATAGTTCTTCTTCACCTAAGGTAGACAGTAAGGAAGACATGTATAGCAGTGCGCTAACTATGTCCAGAGATTGTCTATGTTGGTAATGGTGATTTCTGCAGCTCCTTACACTTCTCCTTCTCCTTCACCTAGGGTAGAAAGTAAGGGCGACATGTACAGCTGTACACTAACTATGTCTAAAGATGGTGAATGTTGGAAATAGTGCTTTCTGCAGCTCCTTACAGTTCTTCTTCACCTAGGGTAAACAGTAAGGGAGACATGTACAGGAGTGTGCTAACTATGTCTACACACGGGGAATGTTGGAAATTGTGCTTGCTGCAGCTCCTTACAGTTCTTATTCATCAAGGGTAGAAAGTAAGGGAGACTTGTACAGGTGTGCGCTAACTGTGTCTAGAGATGGTGAATGTTGGAAATGGTGCTTTCTGCAGCTCCTTACAGTTCTCCTTCACCTATAATAGTATGTAAGGGAGACATGTACAGCTGTGCGCTGCCTATGACTACAGATGGTGAATGTTGGAAATGGTGCTTTCTGCAGCTCCTTACAGTTCTACTTCACCTAGGGTAGAAAGTAAGGGAGACATGTACAGTTGTGCGCTAACTGTGTCTACAGATGGTTAATGTTGGAAATGGTGCTTTCTGCAGCTCCTTATAGTTGTTCACCTAGGGTAGACAGTAAGGGAGACATGTACAGCAGAGCGCTAACTATGTCTAGAGATGGTGAATGTTGGAAATGGTGCTTTCTGCAGCTCCTTACAGTTCTCCTTCACCTAGGGTAGAACGTAAGGGAGAAATGTACAGCAGTGCGCTAACTATGTCTAGAGGTGGTGAATGTTGGAAATGGTGCCATCTGCAGCTCCTTACAGTTCTCCTTCACTTTGGGTAGTAAGTAAGGGAGACATGTACAGCTGTGCGCTAACTATGTCTAGAGATGGTGAATGTTGGAAATGGTGCTTTCTGCAGGTCCTCTCAGTTCTCCTTCGCATAGGGTAGAAAGTAAGGGAGACAAGTACATCTGTGGGCAGCTATGTCTACAGATGGTGAATGGTGGAAATGGTGCTTTCTGCAGCTCCTAACAGTTCTCGTTCTCCTATGGTAGAAAATAATGGAGAAATGTACAGCTGTGTGCTAACTATGTCTACAGATGGTGAATGTTGGAAATGGTGCTTTCTGCAGCTCCATACAGTTCTTCTCCATCAAGGGTACAAAGTAATGGGGACATGATAAGGAGTGCGCTAACTATGTCAAGAGATTGTGAATGTTGGAAATGGTGCTTTCTGCAGCTCCTTACAGTTCTTCTTCACCTAGGGTAGAAAGTAAGGAGACATGTACAGAAGTGCGTTAACTACGTCTACACACAGTGAATGTTGGAAATTGTGCTTGGTGCAGCTCCTTACAGTTCGTCTTCATCAAGGGTAGTAAGTATGGAAGACATGTAAAGGTGTGCGCTACCTATGTCTACAGATGGTGAATGTTGGAAATGGTGCTTTCTGCAGATCCTCACAGTTCTCCTTCACCTAGGGTAGAAAGTAAGGGTGACATGTACAGCTGTGCGCTGCTATGTCTTCAGATGGTGAATGGTGGAAATGGTGCTTTCTGCAGCTCCTTACAGTTCTGCTTCACCAAGGGTAGAAAGTAAGGGAGACATGTACAGCTGATCGCTATCTATGTGTACAGAATGTTAATGTTGGAAACGGTGCTTTCGGCAGCTCCTTACAGTTCTTCTTCACCTAGGGAAGAAAGTAAGGGAGACATGTACAGCTGTGCGCTAATGGCCTTCATAAGGTGAATGTTGGAAATGGTGCTTTCTGCAGCTTCTTACAGTTCTCCTTCACCTAGGGTAGAATGTAAGGGAGACATGTACAGCAGTGCGCTAACTATGTCTAGAGATGGAGAATGTTCGAAATGGTGCTTTGTGCTCTCCTTACATTTCTTCTTCAACTAGGTTGGAAAGTGAGGGAGCCATGTACAGCTGTATGCAAACTATGTCTACAGATGTTGAATGTTGGAAATTGTGCTTTCTGCAGCTACTTACAGTTCTCCTTCACCTACGGTAGAAAGTAAGGGAGACATGTACAGCTGTGCGCTAACTATGTCTAGAGATGGTGAATGGTGGAAATGGTGCTTTCAGCAGCCCCTTACAGTTCTTCTTCTCCTAGGGTATAAAGTAGGGGACAGATGTGGAGGTGTGCGCTAACTATGTCTAGAGATGGTGATTGTTGGAAATGGTGCTTTCCGCAGCTCCTTACAGTTCTCCTTCACGTAGGGAAGAAAGTAGGGGAGACAGGTCCAGCTGTGCGCTAACTATGTCTACAGCTGGTGATTGTTGGAAATCGTGCTTTCTGCAGCTCCTTACAGTTCTCCTTCACCTAGGGAAGAAAGAAGGGGAGACAGGTACAGCTGTGCGCTAACTATGTCTACAGATGGTGATTGTTTGAAATGGTGCTTTCTGCAGCTCCTTACAGTTCTCCTTCACCTAGGGTAGAAAGTAAGGGAGACATGAACAGCTGTGCACTAACTGTGTCTACAGATGGAGAATGATGGAAATGGTGCTTTCTGCAGCTACTTACAGGTTCTCTTCACCTAGGATAGAAAGTAAGGGGGACATGTTCAGCTGTGGGCAAACTATGCCTACAGATGGTGAATGATATAAATGGTGCATTCGGCAGCTCCTTACAGTTCTTCTTCACCAAGTGTAGAAAGTAAGGGTGACATGTACAGGTGTGCGCCACTATGTCTACAGATGGTGAATGTTTGAAATGGTGCTTTCTGCAGCTCCTTACAGTTCTCTTTCACCCAGAGTAGGAAGTAATGGAGACATGTTCAGCTGTGCGCTAACTATGTCTACAGATAGTGAATGTTGGAAATGGTGCTTTCTGCACCTTCTTGCAGGTCTCCTTCACCTAGGGAAGAAAGTAAGGGAGACATGGACAGCTGTGCGCTAACGGTCTTCAGAAGGTGAATGTTGGAAAGGTGCTTTCTGCGGCTCCTTATTCTTGTTCTCCTAGTGTAGACAGTAAAGTAGACATGGACAGCAGAGCGCTAACAATGTCTACACATGGGGAATGTTAGAAATTGTGCTTGCTGCAGCTACTTACAGTTCTCCTTCACCTAGGGTAGAAAGCAAGGGAGACATGTACAGATGTGCGCTAACTATGTCTACAGACGGTGAATGTTGGAAATGTTCCTTTCTGAGTTCCTTACAGTTCTTTTTCGCCTGGAAATGAAAGTAAAGTAGACATACTCAGCAGTGCAGTATTTATGTCCTCAGATGGTGAATTTTGGTAAGAAAGCTTTCTTCAGCTCCTTATAGTTCTTCTTCATTTAGGGTACAAAGTAAGGGAGACATTTACAGCTGTGTGCTAACTATGTCTACAAACGGTGATTGTTGGAAATGGTGGTTTCTGCAGCTCCTTCCAGTTCTTCTTCACGTAGGGTAGAAAGTAGGGGACAGAAGGGGAAGTTGTTCGATAAGTATATCTAGAAATGGTGAATGTTGGAAACAGTGCTTTCTGCAGCTCCTTACAGTTTCCTTCACCTAGGGTATAAAGTAAGGGAGACATGTTCAGGTGTACGCTAACAATGTCTGCAGATGCTGAATGTTGGAACTGGTGCTTTCTGCAGCTCCTTACAGTTCTCTTTCACCTAGGTTAGCAAGCAATGGGGACATGCCCAGGTGTGCGCTAATTATGTCAAGGGATGGTGAATGTTGGAAATGGTGCTTTCAGCAACTCCTTACAGTTCTCCTTCACTTAGGGGAGAAAGTAAGGGAAACATGTACAGCTGTCCGCTAACTATGTCTACAGATGGTGAATGTTGGGAATGGTGCTTTCTGCAGCTCCTTACAGTTCTCCTTCACATAGGGTAGAAAGTAAGGGAGACATGTACAGTTGTGCGCTGATTAAGTCTACAGATGGTGAATGTTGGAAATGGTGCTTTCCGCAGCTCCATACAGTTCTCTTTCACCTAGGTTAGCAAGTAATGGGGACATGTCCAGATGTGCGCTAACTATGTCAAGAGATGGTGAATGTTGGAAATGGTGCTTTCTGCAGCTCCTTACAGTTATCCTTCACCTAGGGTATAAAGTAAGGTAGACATGTTCAGTTGTACGATGACAATGTCTGCAGATGCTGAATGTTGGAAATGGTGCTTTCCACAGCTCCATACAGTTCTCTTTCCCCTAGGTTAGCAAGTAATGGGGACATGTCCAGGTGTGCGCTAACTATGTCAAGAGAAAGTGATTGTTGGAAATGGTGCTTTCTGCAGCTCCTTACAGTTCTCCTTCACCTAGAATAGTATGTAAGGGAGACATGTACAGCTGTGCGCTGCCTATGACTACAGATGGTGAAAGTTGGAAATGGTGCTTTCTGCAGCTCCTTACAGTTCTACTTCACCTAGGGTAGAAAGTAAGGGAGACATGTACAGCTGTGCGCTAACTATGTCTACAACTGGTGATTGTTGGAAATGGTGCTTTCTGCAGCTCCTTACAGTTCTCCTTCACCTAGGGAAGAAAGAAGGGGAGACAGGTACAGCTGTGCGCTAACTATGTCTACAGATGGTGATTGTTGGAAATGTTGCTTTCTGCAGCTCCTTACAGTTCTCCTTCACCTAGGGTAGAAAGTAAGAGAGACATGTACAGCTGTGCGCTAACTATGTCTACAGATGGTGATTGTTGGAAATGGTGCTTTCTGCAGCTCCTTACAGTTCTCCTTCACCTAGGGTAGAAACTAAGGGAGACATGTACAGCTGTGCGCTAACTATGTCTGCAGATGGTGAATGTTGGAAATGGTGCTTTCCGCAGCTCCATACAGTTCTCTTTCACCTAGGTTAGCAAGTAATGGGGACATGAACAGGTGTGCGCTAATTATGTCAAGAGATGGTGAATGTTGGAAATGGTGCTTTCAGTAACTCCTTACAGTTCTCCTTCACCTAGGTTAGAAAGTAAGGGAGACATGTACAGCCGTGCGCTAACTATGTCTACAGCTGGTGATTGTTGGAAATGGTGCTTTCTGCAGCTCCTTACAGTTCTCCTTCACCAAGGGAAGAAAGAAGGGGAGACAGGTACAGCTGTGCGCTAACTATGTCTACAGATGGTGATTGTTGGAAACGTTGCTTTCTGCAGCTCCTTACAGTTCTCCTTCACCTAGGGTAGAAAGTAAGTGAGACAAGTACAGGTGTGCGCTAACTATGTCTACAGATGGTGATTGTTGGAAATGGTGCTTTCTGCAGCTCCTTACAGTTCTCCTTCACCTAGGGAAGAAAGAAGGGGAGACAGGTACAGCTGTGCGCTAACTATGTCTACAGATGGTGATTGTTGGAAAAGATGCTTTCTGCAGCTCCTTACAGTTCTCGTTCACCAAGGGAAGAAAGAAGGGGAGACAGGTACAGCTGTGCGCTAACTATGTCTACAGATGGTGATTGTTGGAAATGGTGCTTTCTGCAGCTCCTTACAGTTCTCCTTCACCTAGGGAAGAAAGAAGGGGAGACAGGTACAGCTGTGCGCTAACTATGACTACAGATGGTGATTGTTGGAAATGGTGCTTTCTGCAGCTCCTTACAGTTCTCCTTCACGTAGGGAAGAAAGTAGGGGAGACAGGTACAGCTGTGCGCTAACTATGTCTACAGATGGTGATTGTTGGAAATGCTGCTTTCTGCAGCTCCTTACATTTCTCCTTCACCTAGGGTAGAAAGTAAGAGAGGCATGTACAGCTGTGCGCTAACAATGTCTACAGATGGTGATTGTTGGAAATGGTGCTTTCTGCAGCTCCTTACAGTTCTCCTTCACCTAGGGAAGAAAGAAGGGGAGACAGGTACAGCTGTGCGCTAACTATGTCTACAGATGGTGATTGTTGGAAATGGTGCTTTCTGCAGCTCCTTACAGTTCTCCTTCACGTAGGGAAGAAAGTAGGGGAGACAGGTACAGCTGTGCGCTAACTATGTCTACAGATGATGATTGTTGAAAATGGTGCTTTCTGCAGGTCCTTACAGTTCTCCTTCACCAAGGGAAGAAAGAAGGGGAGACAGGTACAGCTGTGCGCTAACTATGTCTACAGATGGTGATTGTTGGAAATGGCGCTCTCTGCAGCTCCTTACAGTTCTCCTTCACCTAGGGTAGAAAGAAGGGGAGACAGGTACAGCTGTGCGCTAACTATGTCTACAGATGGTGATTGTTGGAAAAGATGCTTTCTGCAGCTCCTTACAGTTCTCGTTCACCAAGGGAAGAAAGAAGTGGAGACAGGTACAGCTGTGCGCTAACTATGTCTACAGATGGTGACTGTTGGAAATGGTGCTTTCTGCAGCTCCTTACAGTTCTCCTTCACCTAGGGAAGAAAGAAGGGGAGACAGGTACAGCTGTGCGCTAACTATGTCTACAGATGGTGATTGTTGGAAATGGTGCTTTCTGCAGCTCCTTACAGTTCTCCTTCGCCTAGGGAAGAAAGAAGGGGAGACAAGTACAGCTGTGCGCTAACTATGTCTACAGATGGTGAATGTTGGAAATGTTGCTTTCTGCAGCTCCTTACAGTTCTCCTTCACCTAGGGTAGAAAGTAAGAAAGACATGTACAGCTGTGCGCGAACTATGTCTACAGATGGTGATTGTTGGAAATGGTGCTTTCTGCAGCTCCTTACAGTTCTCCTTCACCTAGGGAAGAAAGAAGGGGAGACAGGTACAGCTGTGCACTAACTATGTCTACAGATGGTGATTGTTGGAAATGGTGCTTTCTGCAGCTCCCTACAGTTCTCCTTCACGTAGGGATTCAAGAAGGGGAGACAGGTACGGCTGTGCGCTAACTATGTCTACAGATGGTGATTGTTGGAAATGGTGCTTTCTGCAGCTCCTTACAGTTCTCCTTCACGTAGGGAAGAAAGAAGGGGAGACAGGTACAGCTGTGCGCTAACTATGTCTACAGATGGTGGTTGTTGGAAATGGTGCCTTCTGCAGCTCCTTACAGTTCTCCTTCACCTAGGGTAGAAAGTAAGAGAGACATGTACAGCTGTGCGCTAACTATGTCTACAGATGGTGAATGTTGGAAATGTTGCTTTCTGCAGCTCTTTACAGTTCTCCTTCACCTAGGGTAGAAAGTAAGAGAGACATGTACAGCTGTGCGCTAACTATGTCTACAGATGGTGATTGTTGGAAATGGTGCTTTCTGCAGGTCCTTACAGTTCTCCTTCACCAAGGGAAGAAAGAAGGGGAGACAGGTACAGCTGTGCGCTAACTATGTCTACAGATGGTGATTGTTGGAAATGGCGCTCTCTGCAGCTCCTTACAGTTCTCCTTCACCTATGGTAGAAAGAAGGGGAGACAGGTACAGCTGTGCGCTAACAATGTCTACAGATGGTGATTGTTGGAAATGGTGCTTTCTGCAGCTCCTTACAGTTCTCCTTCACCAAGAGATGAAAGAAGGGGAGACAGGTACAGCTGTGCGCTAACTATGTCTACAGATGGTGATTGTTGGAAACGTTGCTTTCTGCAGCTCCTTACAGTTCTCCTTCACCTAGGGTAGAAAGTAAGAGAGACAAGTACAGGTGTGCGCTAACTATGTCTACAGATGGTGATTGTTGGAAATAGTGCTTTCTGCAGCTCCTTACAGTTCTCCTTCACCTAGGGAAGAAAGAAGGGGAGACAGGTACAGCTGTGCGCTAACTATGTCTACAGATGGTGATTGTTGGAAAAGATGCTTTCTGCAGCTCCTTACAGTTCTCGTTCACCAAGGGAAGAAAGAAGGGGAGACAGGTACAGCTGTGCGCTAACTATGTCTACAGATGGTGACTGTTGGAAATGGTGCTTTCTGCAGCTCCTTACAGTTCTCCTTCACCCAGGGAAGAAAGAAGGGGAGACAGGTACAGCTGTGCGCTAACTATGTCTACAGATGGTGATTGTTGGAAATGGTGCTTTCTGCAGCTCCTTACAGTTCTCCTTCGCCTAGGGAAGAAAGAAGGGGAGACAGGTACAGCTGTGCGCTAACTATGTCTACAGATGGTGAATGTTGGAAATGTTGCTTTCTGCAGCTCCTTACAGTTCTCCTTCACCTAGGGTAGAAAGTAAGAAAGACATGTACAGCTGTGCGCGAACTATGTCTACAGATGGTGATTGTTGGAAATGGTGCTTTCTGCAGCTCCTTACAGTTCTCCTTCACCTAGGGAAGAAAGAAGGGGAGACAGGTACAGCTGTGCACTAACTATGTCTACAGATGGTGATTGTTGGAAACGGTGCTTTCTGCAGCTCCTTACAGTTCTCCTTCACGTAGGGAAGAAAGTAGGGGAGACAGGTACAGCTGTGCGCTAACTATGTCTACAGATGGTGATTGTTGGAAATGGTGCTTTCTGCAGCTCCCTACAGTTCTCCTTCACGTAGGGATTCAAGAAGGGGAGACAGGTACAGCTGTGCGCTAACTATGTCTACAGATCGTGATTGTTGGAAATGGTGCTTTCTGCAGCTCCTTACAGTTCTCCTTCACGTAGGGAAGAAAGTAGGGGAGACAGGTACAGCTGTGCGCTAACTATGTCTACAGATGGTGGTTGTTGGAAATGGTGCCTTCTGCAGCTCCTTACAGTTCTCCTTCACCTAGGGTAGAAAGTAAGAGAGACATGTACAGCTGTGCGCTAACTATGTCTACAGATGGTGAATGTTGGAAATGTTGCTTTCTGCAGCTCTTTACAGTTCTCCTTCACCTAGGGTAGAAAGTAAGAGATTCATGTACAGCTGTGCGCTAACTATGTCTACCAATGGTGATTGTTGGAAATGGTGCTTTCTGCAGCTCCTTACAGTTCTCCTTCACGTAGGGAAGAAAGAAGGGGAAACAGGTACAGCTGTGCGCTAACTATGTCTACAGATGGTGATTGTTGGAAATGGTGCTTTCTGCAGCTCCTTACAGTTCTCCTTCACGTAGGGAAGGAAGTAGGGGAGACAGGTACAGCTGTGCGCTAACTATGTCTACAGATGATGATTGTTGGTAATGGTGCTTTCTGCAGCTCCTTACAGTTCTCCTTCACCTAAGGTAGAAAGTAAGAGAGACATGTACAGCTGTGCGCTAACTATGTCTACAGATGGTGATTGTTGGAAATGGTGCTTTCTGCAGCTCCTTACAGTTCCCCTTCACCTAGGGTATAAAGTAGGGGAGACAGGTACAGCTGTGCGCTAACTATGTCTACACATGGTGATTGTTGAAAATGGAGCTTTCTGCAGCTCCTTACAGTTCTCCTTCACCTAGGGAAGAAAGAAGGGGAGACAGGTACAGCTGTGCGCTAACTATGTCTACAGATGGTGATTGTTGGAAATGGTGCTTTCTGCAGCTCCTTACAGTTCTCCTTCACCTCGGATAGTAAGTAAGAGAGACATGTACAGCTGTGCGCTAACTAAGTCTACAGATGGTGATTGTTGGAAATGGTGCTTTCTGCAGCTCCATACAGTTCTCCTTCACCTAGGGAAGAAAGAAGGGGAGACAGGTACAGCTGTGCGCTAACTATGTCTACAGATGGTGATTGTTGGAAATGGTGCTTTCTGCAGCTCCTTACAGTTCTCCTTCACGTAGGGAAGAAAGAAGGGGAGACAGGTACAGCTGTGCGCTAACTATGTCTACAGATGGTGATTGTTGGAAATGGTGCTTTCTGCAGCTCCTTACAGTTCTCCTTCACGTAGGGAAGAATGTAGGGGAGACAGGTACAGCTGTGCGCTAACTATATCTACAGATGATGATTGTTGGTAATGGTGCTTTCTGCATCTCCTTACAGTTCTCCTTCACCTAGGGTAGAAAGTAAGAGAGACATGTACAGCTGTGCGCTAACTATGTCTACAGATGGTGATTGTTGGAAATGGTGCTTTCTGCAGCTCCTTACAGTTCCCCTTCACCTAGGGTATAAAGTAGGGGAGACAGGTACAGCTGTGCGCTAACTATGTCTACAGATGGTGATTGTTGGAAATGGTGCTTTCTGCAGTTCCTTACAGTTCTCCTTCAACTAGGGTAGAAAGAAGGGGAGACAGGTACAGCTGTGCGCTAACTATGTCTACAGATGGTGATTGTTGGAAATGGTGCTTTCTGCAGGTCCTTACAGTTCTCCTTCACCAAGGGAAGAAAGAAGGGGAGACAGGTACAGCTGTGCGCTAACTATGTCTACAGATGGTGATTGTTGGAAATGTTGCTTTCTGCAGCTCCTTACAGTTCTCCTTCACCTAGGGTAGAAAGTAAGAGAGACAAGTACAGGTGTGCGCTAACTATGTCTACAGATGGTGATTGTTGGAAATGGTGCTTTCTGCAGCTCCTTACAGTTCTCCTTCACCTAGGGAAGAAAGAAGGGGAGACAGGTACAGCTGTGCGCTAACTATGTCTACAGATGGTGATAGTTGAAAATGGAGCTTTCTGCAGCTCCTTACAGTTCTCGTTCACCAAGGGAAGAACGAAGGGGAGACAGGTACAGCTGTGCGCTAACTATGTCTACAGCTGGTGATTGTTGGGAATGGTGCTTTCTGCAGCTCCTTACAGTTCTCCTTCACCTAGGGAAGAAAGAAGGGGAGACAGCTACAGCTGTGCGCTAACTATGTCTACAGATGGTGATTGTTGGAAATGGTGCTTTCTGCAGCTCCTTACAGTTCTCCTTCACCAAGGGAAGAAAGAAGTGGAGACAGGTACAACTGTGCGCTAACTATGTCTACAGATGGTGATTGTTCGAAATGGTGCTTTCTACAGCTCCTTACAGTTCTCCTTCACCTAGGGAAGAAAGAAGGGGAGACAGGTACAGCTGTGCGCTAACTATGTCTACAGATGGTGATTGTTGGAAATGGTGCTTTCTGCAGCTCCTTACAGTTCTCCTTCACCTAGGGTAGAAAGTAAGAGAGACATGTACAGCTGTGCGCTAACTATGTCTACAGATGGTGATTGTTGGAAATGGTGCTTTCTGCAGCTCCTTACAGTTCTCCTTCACGTAGGGAAGAAAGTAGGGGAGACAGGTACAGCTGTGCGCTAACTATGTCTACAGATGGTGATTGTTGCTAATGGTGCTTTCTGCAGCTCCTTACAGTTCTCCTTCACCTAGGGAAGAAAGAAGGGGAGACAGGTACAGCTGTGCACTAACTATGTCTACAGATGGTGATTGTTGGATATGGTGCTTTCTGCAGCTCCTTACAGTTCTCCTTCACCTAGGGTAGAAAGTAAGAGAGACATGTACAGCTGTGCGCTAACTATGTCTACAGCTGGTGATTGTTGGAAATGGTGCTTTCTGCAGCTCCTTACAGTTCTCCTTCACCTAGGGAAGAAAGAGGGGAGACAGGTACAGCTGTGCGCTAACTATGTCTACAGATGGTGATTGTTGGAAATGGTGCTTTCTGCAGCTCCTTACAGTTCTCCTTCACCTAGGGTAGAAAGTAAGAGAGACAAGTACAGGTGTGCGCTAGCTATGTCTACAGATGGTGATTGTTGGAAATGTTGCTTTCTGCAGCTCCTTATAGTTCTCCTTCACCTAGGGTAGAAAGTAACAGAGACAAGTACAGGTGTGCGCTAACTATGTCTACAGATGGTGATTGTTGGAAATGGTGCTTTCTGCAGCTCCTTACAGTTCTCCTTCACCAAGGGAAGAAAGAAGGGGAGACAGGTACAGCTGTGCGCTAACTATGTCTACAGATGGTGATTGTTGGAAATGGTGCTTTCTGCAGCTCCTTACAGTTCTCCTTCACCTAGGGAAGAAAGAAGGGGAGACAGGTACAGCTGTGCGCTAACTATGTCTACAGATGGTGATTGTTTGAAATGGTGCTTTCTGCAGCTCCTTACAGTTCTCCTTCACGTAGGGAAGAAAGTAGGGGAGACAGGTACAGCTGTGCGCTAACTATGTCTACAGATGGTGATTGTTGGAAATGCTGCTTTCTGCAGCTCCTTACATTTCTCCTTCACCTAGGGTAGAAAGTAATAGAGACATGTACAGCTGTGCGCTAACTATGTCTACAGATGGTGATTGTTGGAAATGGTGCTTTCTGCAGCTCCTTACAGTTCTCCTTCACCTAGGGAAAAAAGAAGGGGAGACAGGTACAGCTGTGCGCTAACTATGTCTACAGATGGTGATTGTTGGAAATGGTGCTTTCTGCAGCTCCTTACAGTTCTCTTTCACGTAGGGAAGAAAGTAGGGGAGACAGGTACAGCTGTGCGCTAACTATGTCTACAGATGTTGATTGTTGGAAATGGTGCTTTCTGCAGCTCCTTACAGTTCTCCTTCACCTAGGGTAGAAAGTAAGAGATACATGTACAGCTGTGCGCTAACTATGTCTACAGATGGTGATTGTTGGAAATGGTGCTTTCTGCAGCTCCTTACAGTTCTCCTTCACCTAGGGAAGAAAGAAGGGGAGACAGGTACAGCTGTGCGCTAACTATGTCTACAGATGGTGATTGTTGGAAATGGTGCTTTCTGCAGCTCCTTACAGTTCTCCTTCACGTAGGGAAGAAAGTAGGGGAGACAGGTACAGCTGTGCGCTAACTATGTCTACAGATGGTGATTGTTGGAAATGCTGCTTTCTGCAGCTCCTTACATTTCTCCTTCACCTAGGGTAGAAAGTAAGAGAGACATGTACAGCTGTGCGCTAACTATGTCTACAGACGGTGATTGTTGGAAATGGTGCTTTCTGCAGCTCCTTACAGTTCTCCTTCACCTAGGGAAGAAAGAAGGGGAGAAAGGTACAGCTGTGCGCTAACTATGTCTACAGATGGTGATTGTTGGAAATGGTGCTTTCTGCAGCTCCTTACAGTTCTCCTTCACGTAGGGAAGAAAGTAGGGGAGACAGGTACAGCTGTGCGCTAACTATGTCTACAGATGATGATTGTTGAAAATGGTGCTTTCTGCCGCTCCTTACAGTTCTCCTTCACCTAGGGTAGAAAGTAAGAGTGACATGTACAGCTGTGCGCTAACTATGTCTACAGATGGTGATTGTTGGAAATGGTGCTCTCTGCAGCTCCTTACAGTTCTCCTTCACCTAGGGTAGAAAGAAGGGGAGGCAGGTACAGCTGTGCGCTAACAATGTCTACAGATGGTGATTGTTGGAAATGGTGCTTTCTGCAGCTCCTTACAGTTCTCCTTCACCAAGAGAAGAAAGAAGGGGAGACAGGTACAGCTGTGCGCTAACTATGTCTACAGATGGTGACTGTTGGAAATGGTGCTTTCTGCAGCTCCTTACAGTTCTCCTTCACCTAGGGAAGAAAGAAGGGGAGACAGGTACAGCTGTGCGCTAACTATGTCTACAGATGGTGATTGTTGGAAATGGTGCTTTCTGCAGCTCCTTACAGTTCTCCTTCACGTAGGGAAGAAAGTAGGGGAGACAGGTACAGCTGTGCGCTAAGTATGTCTACAGATGGTGAATGTTGGAAATGGTGCTTTCTGCAGCTCCCTACAGTTCTCCTTCACGTAGGGATTCAAGAAGGGGAGACAGGTACAGCTGTGCGCTAACTATGTCTACAGATGGTGATTGTTGGAAATGGTGCTTTCTACAGCTCCTTACAGTTCTCCTTCACGTAGGGAAGAAAGTAGGGGAGACAGGTACAGCTGTGCGCTAACTATGTCTACAGATGGTGATTGTTGGAAATGGTGCCTTCTGCAGCTCCTTACAGTTCTCCTTCACCTAGGGAAGAAAGAAGGGGAGACAGGTACAGCTGTGCGCTAACTATGTCTACAGATGGTGATTGTTGGAAAAGATGCTTTCTGCAGCTCCTTACAGTTCTCGTTCACCAAGGGAAGAAAGAAGGGGAGACAGGTACAGCTGTGCGCTAACTATGTCTACAGATGGTGACTGTTGGAAATGGTGCTTTCTGCAGCTCCTTACAGTTCTCCTTCACCTAGGGAAGAAAGAAGGGGAGACAGGTACAGCTGTGCACTAACTATGTCTACAGATGGTGATTGTTGGAAACGGTGCCTCCTGCAGCTCCTTACAGTTCTCCTTCACCTAGGGAAGAAAGAAGGGGAGACAGGTACAGCTGTGCGCTAACTATGTCTACAGATGGTGATTGTTGGAAAAGATGCTTTCTGCAGCTCCTTACAGTTCTCGTTCACCAAGGGAAGAAAGAAGGGGAGACAGGTACAGCTGTGCGCTAACTATGTCTACAGATGGTGATTGTTGGAAATGGTGCTTTCTGCAGCTCCTTACAGTTCTCCTTCACCTAGGGAAGAAAGAAGGGGAGACAGGTACAGCTGTGCGCTAACTATGACTACAGATGGTGATTGTTGGAAATGGTGCTTTCTGCAGCTCCTTACAGTTCTCCTTCACGTAGGGAAGAAAGTAGGGGAGACAGGTACAGCTGTGCGCTAACTATGTCTACAGATGGTGATTGTTGGAAATGCTGCTTTCTGCAGCTCCTTACATTTCTCCTTCACCTAGGGTAGAAAGTAAGAGGGACATGTACAGCTGTGCGCTAACTATGTCTACAGATGGTGATTGTTGGAAATGGTGCTTTCTGCAGCTCCTTACAGTTCTCCTTCACCTAGGGAAGAAAGAAGGGGAGACAGGTACAGCTGTGCGCTAACTATGTCTACAGATGGTGATTGTTGGAAATGGTGCTTTCTGCAGCTCCTTACAGTTCTCCTTCACGTAGGGAAGAAAGTAGGGGAGACAGGTACAGCTGTGCGCTAACTATGTCTACAGATGATGATTGTTGAAAATGGTGCTTTCTGCAGGTCCTTACAGTTCTCCTTCACCAAGGGAAGAAAGAAGGGGAGACAGGTACAGCTGTGCGCTAACTATGTCTACAGATGGTGATTGTTGGAAATGGCGCCCTCTGCAGCTCCTTACAGTTCTCCTTCACCTAGGGTAGAAAGAAGGGGAGACAGGTACAGCTGTGCGCTAACAATGTCTACAGATGGTGATTGTTGGAAATGTTGCTTTCTGCAGCTCCTTACAGTTCTCCTTCACCAAGAGATGAAAGAAGGGGAGACAGGTACAGCTGTGCGCTAACTATGTCTACAGATGGTGATTGTTGGTAACGTTGCTTTCTGCAGCTCCTTACAGTTCTCCTTCACCTAGGGTAGAAAGTAAGAGAGACAAGTACATGTGTGCGCTAACTATGTCTACAGATGGTGATTGTTGGAAATGGTGCTTTCTGCAGCTCCTTACAGTTTTCCTTCACCTAGGGAAGAAAGAAGGGGAGACAGGTACACCTGTGCGCTAACTATGTCTACAGATGGTGATTGTTGGAAAAGATGCTTTCTGCAGCTCCTTACAGTTCTCGTTCACCAAGGGAAGAAAGAAGGGGAGACAGGTACAGCTGTGCGCTAACTATGTCTACAGATGGTGACTGTTGGAAATGGTGCTTTCTGCAGCTCCTTACAGTTCTCCTTCACCTAGGGAAGAAAGAAGGGGAGACAGGTACAGCTGTGCGCTAACTATGTCTACAGATGGTGATTGTTGGAAATGGTGCTTTCTGCAGCTCCTTACAGTTCTCCTTCGCCTAGGGAAGAAAGAAGGGGAGACAGGTACAGCTGTGCGCTATCTATGTCTACAGATGGTGAATGTTGGAAATGTTGCTTTCTGCAGCTCCTTACAGTTCTCCTTCACCTAGGGTAGAAAGTAAGAAAGACATGTACAGCTGTGCGCTAACTATGTCTACAGATGGTGAATGTTGGAAATGTTGCTTTCTGCAGCTCTTTACAGTTCTCCTTCACCTAGGGTAGAAAGTAAGAGAGACATGTACAGCTGTGCGCTAACTATGTCTACAGATGGTGATTGTTGGAAATGGTGCTTTCTGCAGCTCCTTACAGTTCTCCTTCACGTAGGGAAGAAAGAAGGGGAAACAGGTACAGCTGTGCGCTAACTATGTCTACAGATGGTGATTGTTGGAAATGGTGCTTTCTGCAGCTCCTTACAGTTCTCCTTCACGTAGGGAAGAAAGTAGGGGAGACAGGTACAGCTGTGCGCTAACTATGTCTACAGATGGTGATTGTTGGAAATGGTGCCTTCTGCAGCTCCTTACAGTTCTCCTTCACCTAGGGTAGAAAGTAAGAGAGACATGTACAGCTGTGCGCTAACTATGTCTACAGATGGTGAATGTTGGAAATGTTGCTTTCTGCAGCTCTTTACAGTTCTCCTTCACCTAGGGTAGAAAGTAAGAGAGACATGTACAGCTGTGCGCTAACTATGTCTACAGATGGTGATTGTTGGAAATGGTGCTTTCTGCAGCTCCGTACAGTTCTCCTTCACGTAGGGAAGAAAGAAGGGGAGACAGGTACAGCTGTGCGCTAACTATGTCTACAGATGGTGATTGTTGGAAATGGTGCTTTCTGCAGCTCCTTACAGTTCTCCTTCACGTAGGGAAGAAAGAAGGGGAGACAGGTACAGCTGTGCGCTAACTATGTCTACAGATGGTGATTGTTGGAAATGGTGCTTTCTGCAGCTCCTTACAGTTCTCCTTCACGTAGGGAAGAAAGTAGGGGAGACAGGTACAGCTGTGCGCTAACTATATCTACAGATGATGATTGTTGGTAATGGTGCTTTCTGCAGCTCCTTACAGTTCTCCTTCACCTAGGGTAGAAAGTAAGAGAGACATGTACAGCTGTGCGCTAACTATGTCTACAGATGGTGATTGTTGGAAATGGTGCTTTCTGCAGCTCCTTACAGTTCCCCTTCACCTAGGGTATAAAGTAGGGGAGACAGATACAGCTGTGCGCTAACTATGTCTACAGATGGTGATTGTTGGAAATGGTGCTTTCTGCAGTTCCTTACAGTTCTCCTTCAACTAGGGTAGAAAGAAGGGGAGACAGGTACAGCTGTGCGCTAACTATGTCTACAGATGGTGATTGTTGGAAATGGTGCTTTCTGCAGGTCCTTACAGTTCTCCTTCACCAAGGGAAGAAAGAAGGGGAGACAGGTACAGCTGTGCGCTAACTATGTCTACAGATGGTGATTGTTGGAATTGTTGCTTTCTGCAGCTCCTTACAGTTCTCCTTCACCTAGGGTAGAAAGTAAGAGAGACAAGTACAGGTGTGCGCTAACTATGTCTACAGATGGTGATTGTTGGAAATGGTACTTTCTGCAGCTCCTTACAGTTCTCCTTCACCTAGGGAAGAAAGAAGGGGAGACAGGTACAGCTGTGCGCTAACTATGTCTACAGATGGTGATTGTTGAAAATGGAGCTTTCTGCAGCTCCTTACAGTTCTCGTTCACCAAGGGAAGAACGAAGGGGAGACAGGTACAGCTGTGCGCTAACTATGTCTACAGCTGGTGATTGTTGGGAATGGTGCTTTCTGCAGCTCCTTACAGTTCTCCTTCACCTAGAGAAGAAAGAAGGGGAGACAGCTACAGCTGTGCGCTAACTATGTCTACAGATGGTGATTGTTGGAAATGGTGCTTTCTGCAGCTCCTTACAGTTCTCCTTCACCAAGGGAAGAAAGAAGTGGAGACAGGTACAGCTGTGCGCTAACTATGTCTACAGATCGTGATTGTTGGAAATGGTGCTTTCTACAGCTCCTTACAGTTCTCCTTCACCTAGGGAAGAAAGAAGGGGAGAGAGGTACAGCTGTGCGCTAACTATGTCTACAGATGGTGATTGTTGGAAATGGTGCTTTCTGCAGCTCCTTACAGTTCTCCTTCACCTAGGGTAGAAAGTAAGAGAGACATGTACAGCTGTGCGCTAACTATGTCTACAGATGGTGATTGTTGGAAATGGTGCTTTCTGCAGCTCCTTACAGTTCTCCTTCACGTAGGGAAGAAAGTAGGGGAGACAGGTACAGCTGTGCGCTAACTATGTCTACAGATGGTGATTGTTTGAAATGGTGCTTTCTGCAGCTCCTTACAGTTCTCCTTCACCTAGGGAAGAAAGAAGGGGAGACAGGTACAGATGTGCACTAACTATGTCTACAGATGGTGATTGTTGGATATGGTGCTTTCTGCAGCTCCTTACAGTTCTCCTTCACCTAGGGTAGAAAGTAAGAGAGACATGTACAACTGTGCGCTAACTATGTCTACAGATGGTGATTGTTGGAAATGGTGCTTTCTGCAGCTCCTTACAGTTCTCCTTCACCTAGGGAAGAAAGAGGGGAGACAGGTACAGCTGTGCGCTAACTATGTCTACAGATGGTGATTGTTGGAAATGGTGCTTTCTGCAGCTCCTTACAGTTCTCCTTCACCTAGGGTAGAAAGTAAGAGAGACAAGTACAGGTGTGCGCTAGCTATGTCTACAGATGGTGATTGTTGGAAATGTTGCTTTCTGCAGCTCCTTATAGTTCTCCTTCACCTAGGGTAGAAAGTAACAGAGACAAGTACAGGTGTGCGCTAACTATGTCTACAGATGGTGATTGTTGGAAATGGTGCTTTCTGCAGCTCCTTACAGTTCTCCTTCACCAAGGGAAGAAAGAAGGGGAGACAGGTACAGCTGTGCGCTAACTATGTCTACAGATGGTGATTGTTGGAAATGGTGCTTTCTGCAGCTCCTTACAGTTCTCCTTCACCTAGGGAAGAAAGAAGGGGAGACAGGTACAGCTGTGCGCTAACTATGTCTACAGATGGTGATTGTTTGAAATGGTGCTTTCTGCAGCTCCTTACAGTTCTCCTTCACGTAGGGAAGAAAGTAGGGGAGACAGGTACAGCTGTGCGCTAACTATGTCTACAGATGGTGATTGTTGGAAATGGTGCTTTCTGCAGCTCCTTACAGTTCTCCTTCACCAAGGGAAGAAAGTAGGGGAGACAGGTACTGCTGTGCGCTAACTATGCCTACAGATGGTGATTGTTGGAAATGTTGCTTTCTGCAGCTCCTTACAGTTCTCCTTCACCTAGGGTAAAAAGAAGGGGAGACAGGTACAGCTGTGCGCTAACTATGTCTACAGATGGTGATTGTTGGAAATGGTGCTTTCTGCAGCTCCTTACAGTTCTCCTTCACCTAGGGAAGCAAGAAGGGGAGACAGGTACAGCTGTGCGCTAACTATGACTACAGATGGTGATTGTTGGAAATGGTGCTTTCTGCAGCTCCTTACAGTTCTCCTTCACGTAGGGAAGAAAGTAGGGGAGACAGGTACAGCTGTGCGCTAACTATGTCTACAGATGGTGATTGTTGGAAATGCTGCTTTCTGCAGCTCCTTACATTTCTCCTTCACCTAGGGTAGAAAGTAAGAGAGACATGTACAGCTGTGCGCTAACTATGTCTATAGATGGTGATTGTTGGAAATGGTGCTTTCTGCAGCTCCTTACAGTTCTCCTTCACCTAGGGAAGAAAGAAGGGGAGACAGGTACAGCTGTGCGCTAACTATGTCTACAGATGGTGATTGTTGGAAATGGTGCTTTCTGCAGCTCCTTACAGTTCTCCTTCACGTAGGTAAGAAAGTAGGGGAGACAGGTACAGCTGTGCGCTAACTATGTCTACAGATGATGATTGTTGAAAATGGTGCTTTCTGCAGCTCCTTACAGTTCTCCTTCACCTAGGGTAGAAAGTAAGAGTGACATGTACAGCTGTGCGCTAACTATGTCTACAGATGGTGATTGTTGGAAATGGTGCTCTCTGCAGCTCCTTACAGTTCTCCTTCACCTAGGGTAGAAAGAAGGGGAGACAGGTACAGCTGTGCGCTAACAATGTCTACAGATGGTGATTGTTGGAAATGGTGCTTTCTGCAGCTCCTTACAGTTCTCCTTCACCAAGAGAAGAAAGAAGGGGAGACAGGTACAGCTGTGCGCTAACTATGTCTACAGATGGTGACTGTTGGAAATGGTGCTTTCTGCAGCTCCTTACAGTTCTCCTTCACCTAGGGAAGAAAGAAGGGGAGACAGGTACAGCTGTGCGCTAACTATGTCTACAGATGGTGATTGTTGGAAATGGTGCTTTCTGCTGCTCCTTACAGTTCTCCTTCACGTAGGGAAGAAAGTAGGGGAGACAGGTACAGCTGTGCGCTAACTATGTCTACAGATGCTGATTGTTGGAAATGGTGCTTTCTGCAGCTCCCTACAGTTCTCCTTCACGTAGGGATTCAAGAAGGGGAGACAGGTACAGCTGTGCGCTAACTATGTCTACAGATGGTGATTGTTGGAAATGGTGCTTTCTGCAGCTCCTTACAGTTCTCCTTCACGTGGGGAAGAAAGTAGGGGAGACAGGTACAGCTGTGCGCTAACTATGTCTACAGATGGTGATTGTTGGAAATGGTGCCTTCTGCAGCTCCTTACAGTTCTCCTTCACCTAGGGAAGAAAGAAGGGGAGACAGGTACAGCTGTGCGCTAACTATGTCTACAGATGGTGATTGTTGGAAATGGTGCTTTCTGCAGCTCCTTACAGTTCTCCTTCACGTAGGGAAGAAAGTAGGGGAGACAGGTACAGCTGTGCGCTAACTATGTCTACAGATGGTGACTGTTGGAAATGGTGCTTTCTGCAGCTCCTTACAGTTCTCCTTCACCTAGGGAAGAAAGAAGGGGAGACAGGTACAGCTGTGCACTAACTATGTCTACAGATGGTGATTGTTGGAAACGGTGCTTTCTGCAGCTCCTTACAGTTCTCCTTCACGTAGGGAAGAAAGTAGGGGAGACAGGTACAGCTGTGCGCTAACTATGCCTACAGATGGTGATTGTTGGAAATGGTGCTTTCTGCAGCTCCCTACAGTTCTCCTTCACGTAGGGATTCAAGAAGGGGAGACAGGTACAGCTGTGCGCTAACTATGTCTACAGATGGTGATTGTTGGAAATGGTGCTTTCTGCAGCTCCTTACAGTTCTCCTTCACGTAGGGAAGAAAGTAGGGGAGACAGGTACAGCTGTGCGCTAACTATGTCTACAGATGGTGATTGTTGGAAATGGTGCCTTCTGCAGCTCCTTACAGTTCTCCTTCACCTAGGGTAGAAAGTAAGAGAGACATGTACAGCTGTGCGCTAACTATGTCTACAGATGGTGAATGTTGGAAATGTTGCTTTCTGCAGCTCTTTACAGTTCTCCTTCACCTAGGGTAGAAAGTAAGAGAGACATGTACAGCTGTGCGCTAACTATGTCTACAGATGGTGATTGTTGGAAATGGTGCTTTCTGCAGCTCCGTACAGTTCTCCTTCACGTAGGGAAGAAAGAAGGGGAGACAGGTACAGCTGTGCGCTAACTATGTCTACAGATGGTGATTGTTGGAAATGGTGCTTTCTGCAGCTCCTTACAGTTCTCCTCCACGTAGGGAAGGAAGTAGGGGAGACAGGTACAGCTGTGCGCTAACTATGTCTACAGATGATGATTGTTGGTAATGGTGCTTTCTGCAGCTCCTTACAGTTCTCCTTCACCTAAGGTAGAAAGTAAGAGAGACATGTACAGCTGTGCGCTAATTATGTCTACAGATGGTGATTGTTGGAAATGGTGCTTTCTGCAGCTCCTTACAGTTCCCCTTCACCTAGGGTATAAAGTAGGGGAGACAGGTACAGCTGTGCGCTAACTATGTCTACAGATGGTGATTGTTGAAAATGGAGCTTTCTGCAGCTCCTTACAGTTCTCCTTCACCTAGGGAAGAAAGAAGGGGAGACAGGTACAGCTGTGCGCTAACTATGTCTACAGATGGTGATTGTTGGAAATGGTGCTTTCTGCAGCTCCTTACAGTTCTCCGTCACCTCGGATAGTAAGTAAGAGAGACATGTACAGCTGTGCGCTAACTAAGTCTACAGATGGTGATTGTTGGAAATGGTGCTTTCTGCAGCTCCTTACAGTTCTCCTTCACCTAGGGAAGAAAGAAGGGGAGACAGGTACAGCTGTGCGCTAACTATGTCTACAGATGGTGATTGTTGGAAATGGTGCTTTCTGCAGCTCCTTATAGTTCTCCTGCACGTAGGGAAGAAAGAAGGGGAGACAGGTACAGCTGTGCGCTAACTATGTCTACAGATGGTGATTGTTGGAAATGTTGCTTTCTGCAGCTCCTTACAGTTCTCCTTCACCTAGGGTAAAAAGAAGGGGAGACAGGTACAGCTGTGCGCTAACTATGTCTACAGATGGTGATTGTTGGAAATGGTGCTTTCTGCAGCTCCTTACAGTTCTCCTTCACCAAGGGAAGAAAGAAGGGGAGACAGGTACAGCTGTGCGCTAACTATGTCTGCAGATGGTGATTGTTGGAAACGTTGCTTTCTGCAGCTCCTTACAGTTCTCCTTCACCTAGGGTAGAAAGTAAGAGAGACAAGTACAGGTGTGTGCTAACTATGTCTACAGATGGTGGTTGTTGAAAATGGTGCTTTCTGCAGCTCCTTACAGTTCTCCTTCACCTAGGGAAGAAAGAAGGGGAGACAGGTACAGCTGTGCGCTAACTATGTCTACAGATGGTGATTGTTGGAAATGGTGCTTTCTGCAGCTCCTTACAGTTCTCGTTCACCAAGGGAAGAAAGAAGGGGAGACAGGTACAGCTGTGCGCTAACTATGTCTACAGATGGTGATTGTTGGAAATGGTGCTTTCTGCAGCTCCTTACAGTTCTCCTTCACCTAGGGAAGAAAGAAGGGGAGACAGGTACAGCTGTGCGCTAACTATGTCTACAGATGGTGAATGTTGGAAATGTTGCTTTCTGCAGCTCCTTACAGTTCTCCTTCACCTAGGGTAGAAAGTAAGAGAGACATGTACAGCTGTGCGCTAACTATGTCTACAGATGGTGATTGTTGGAAATGGTGCTTTCTGCAGCTCCTTACAATTCTCCTTCACCTAGGGAAGAAAGAAGGGGAGACAGGTAAAGCTGTGCGCTAACTATGTCTACAGATGGTGAATGTTGGAAATGTTGCTTTCTACAGCTCCTTACAGTTCTCCTTCACCTAGGGTACAAAGTAAGAAAGACATGTACAGCTGTGCGCGAACTATGTCTACAGATGGTGATTGTTGGAAATGGTGCTTTCTGCAGCTCCTTACAGTTCTCCTTCACGTAGGGAAGAAAGTAGGGGAGACAGGTACAGCTGTGGGCTAACTATGTCTACAGATGGTGATTGTTGGAAATGGTGCTTTCTGCAGCTCCCTACAGTTCTCCTTCACGTAGGGATGAAAGAAAGGGAGACAGGTACAGCTGTGCGCTAACTATGTCTACAGATGGTGATTGTTGGAAATGTTGCTTTCTGCAGCTTCTTACGGTTCTTCTACACCTAGCGTAAACAGTAAGGGAGACAAGTACAGATGTGCGCTAACTACGTCCTTAGGTGGTCAATGTTGGAAATAGTATTTTCTGCAGCTCCTTACAGTTCTCCTTCACCTAGGGTAGAAAGTAAGAGAGACATGTACAGCTGTGCGCTAACTATGTCTACAGATGGTGATTGTTGGAAATGGTGCTTTCTGCAGCTCCTTACAGTTCTCCTTCACCTAGGGAAGAAAGAAGTGGAGACAGGTACAGCTGTGCGCTAACTATGTCTACAGATGGTGATTGTTGGAAATGGTGCTTTCTGCAGCTCCTTACAGTTCTCCTTCACGTAGGGAAGAAAGTAGGGGAGACAGGTACAGCTGTGCGCCAACTATGTCTACAGATGGTAATTGTTGGAAATGGTGCTTTCTGCAGCTCCTTACAGTTCTCCTTCACCTAGGGAAGAAAGAAGGGGAGACAGGTACAGCTGTGCGCTAACTATGTCTACAGATGGTGATTGTTGGAAATGGTGCTTTCTGCAGCTCCTTACAGTTCTCCTTCACCTAGGGTAGAAAGTAACAGAGACATGTACAGCTGTGCGCTAACTATTTCTACAGATGGTAATTGTTGGAAATGGTGCTTTCTGCAGCTCCTTACAGTTCTCCTTCACCTAGGGAAGAAAGAAGGGGAGACAGGTACAGCTGTGCGCTAACTATGTCTACAGATGGTGATTGTTGGAATTGTTGCTTTCTGCAGCTCCTTACAGTTCTCCTTCACCTAGGGTAGAAAGTAAGAGAGACATGTACAGCTGTGCGCTAACTATGTCTACAGCTGGTGATTGTTGGAAATGGTGCTTTCTGCAGCTCCTTACAGTTCTCCTTCACCTAGGGAAGAAAGAAGGGGAGACAGGTACAGCTGTGCGCTAACTATGTCTACAGATGGTGATTGTTGGAAATGTTGCTTTCTGCAGCTCCTTACAGTTTTCCTTCACCTAGGGTAGAAAGTAAGAGAGACATGTACAGCTGTGTGCTAACTATGTCTACAGATGGTGATTGTTGGGAATGTGCTTTCTGCAGCTTCTTACGGTTCTCCTTCACGTAGGGAAGAAAGTAGGGGAGACAGGTACAGCTGTGCGCTAACTATGTCTACAGATGGTGATTGTTGGAAATGGTGCTTTCTGCAGCTCCTTACAGTTCTCCTTCACCTAGGGTAGAAAGTAAGAGAGACATGTACAGCTGTGCGCTAACTATGTCTACAGAAGGTGATTGTTGGAAATGGTGCTTTCTGCAGCTCCTTACAGTTCTCCTTCACCTAGGGAAGAAAGAAGGGGAGACAGGTACAGCTGTGCGCTAACTATGTCTACAGATGGTGATTGTTGGAAATGGTGCTATCTGCAGCTCCTTACAGTTCTCCTTCACCTAGGGTGGAAAGTAAGAGAGACATGTACAGCTGTGCGCTAACTATGTCTACAGATGGTGATTGTTGGAAATGGTGCTTTCTGCAGCTCCTTACAGTTCTCCTTCACGTAGGGAAGAAAGAAGGGGAGACAGGTACAGCTGTGCGCTAACTATGTCTACAGATGGTGATTGTTGGAAATGGTGCTTTCTGCAGCTCCTTACAGTTCTCCTTCACGTAGGGAAGAAAGAAGGGGAGACAGGTACAGCTGTGCGCTAACTATGTCTACAGATGGTCATTGTTGGAAATGGTGCTTTCTGCAGCTCCTTACAGTTCTCCTTCACCTAGGGTAGAAAGAAGGGGAGACAGGTACAGCTGTGCGCTAACTATGTCTACAGATGGTGATTGTTGGAAATGGTGCTTTCTGCAGCTCCTTACAGTTCTCCTTCACCTGGGTAGAAACAAGGGGAGACAGATACAGCTGTGCGCTAACTATGTCTACAAATGGTGATTGTTGGAAATGTTGCTTTCTGCAGCTACTTACAGTTCTCCTTCACCTAGGGAAAAAAGAAGGGGAGACAGGTACAGCTGTGCGCTAACTATGTCTACAGATGGTGATTGTTGGAAATGGTGCTTTCTGCAGCTCCTTACAGTTCTCCTTCACCTAGGGAAGAAAGAAGGGGAGAGAGGTACAGCTGTGCGCTAACTATGTCTACAGATGGTGATTGTTGGAAATGGTGCTTTCTGCAGCTCCTTACAGTTCTCCTTCACGTAGGGAAGAATGTAGGGGAGACAGGTACAACTGTGCGCTAACTATGTCTACAGATGGTGATTGTTGGAAATGATGCTTTCTGCAGCTCCTTACAGTTCTCCTTCACCTAGGGTAGAAAGAAGGGGAGACAGGTACAGCTGTGCGCTAACTATGTCTACAGATGGTGATTGTTGGAAATGATGCTTTCTGCAGCCTCTTACAGTTCTCCTTCACGTAGGGAAGAAAGTAGGGGAGACAGGTACAGCTGTGCGCTAACTATGTCTACAGATGGTGATTGTTGGAAATGGTGCTTACTTCAGCTCAATACAGTTCTCCTTCACCTAGGGTAGAAAGAAGGGGAGACAGGTACAGCTGTGCGCTAACTACGTCTACAGATGGTGATTGTTGGAAATGTTGCTTTCTGCAGCTTCTTACGGTTCTCCTTCACGTAGGGAAGAAAGTAGGGGAGACAGGTACAGCTGTGCGCTAACTGTGTCTACAGATGGTGATTGTTGGAAATGGTTTTCTGCAGCTCCTTACAGTTGTCTTTCACGTATGGAAGAAAGTAGGGGAGACAGGTACAGCTGTGCGCTAACTATGTCTACAGATGGTGATTGTTGGAAATGGTGCTTTCTGCAGCTTCTTACAGTTCGCCTTCACCTAGGGAAGAAAGAAGCGGAGACAGGTACAGCTGTGCGCTAACTATGTCTACAGATGGTGATTGTTGGAAATGGTGCTTTCTGCAGCTCCTTACAGTTCTCCTTCACCTGGGTAGAAACAAGGGGAGACAGATACAGCTGTGCGCTAACTATGTCTACAAATGGTGATTGTTGGAAATGTTGCTTTCTGCAGCTACTTACAGTTCTCCTTCACCTAGGGTAGAAAGAAGGGGAGACAGGTACAGCTGTGCGCTAACTATGTCTACAGATGGTGATTGTTGGAAATGTTGCTTTCTGCAGCTTCTTACGGTTCTCCTTCACGTAGGGAAGAAAGTAGGGGAGACAGGTACAGCTGTGCGCTAACTATGTCTACAGATGGTGATTGTTGGAAATAATGCTTTCTGCAGCTTCTTACAGTTCTCCTTGACGTAGGGGAGACAGGTACAGCTGTGCGCTAACTATGTCTACAGATGGTGATTGTTGGAAATGATGCTTTCTTCAGCTCCTTACAGTTCTCCTTCACCTTGGGTAGAAAGAAGGGGAGACAGGTACAGCTGTGCGCTAACTATGTCTACAGATGGTGATTGTTCGAAATGGTTCTTTCTGCAGCTCCTTACAGTTCTCCTTCACCTAGGGTAGAAAGTAAGAGAGACATGTACAGCTGTGCGCTAACTATGTCTACAGATGGTGATTGTTGGAAATGGTGCTTTCTGCAGCTCCTTACAGTTCTCCTTCACGTAGGGAAAAAAGTAGGGGAGACAGGTACAGCTGTGCGCTAACTATGTCTACAGATGGTGATTGTTGGAAATGGTGCTTTCTGCAGCTCCTTACAGTTCTCCTTCACCTAGGGTAGAAAGTAAGAGAGACATGTACAGCTGTGCGCTAACTATGTCTACAGATGGTGATTGTTGGAAATGGTGCTTTCTGCAGCTCCTTACAGTTCTCCTTCACCTAGGAAAGAAAGTAAGAGCGACATGTACAGCTGTGCGCTAACTATGTCTACAGTTGGTGATTGTTGGAAATGGTGCTTTCTGCAGCTCCTTACAGTTCTCCTTCACGTAGGGAAGAAAGTAGGGAGACAGGTACAGCTGTGCGCTAACTATGTCTACAGATGGTGATTGTTGGAATTGGTGCTTTCTGCAGCTCCTTACAGTTCTCCTTCACCTAGGGTAGAAAGTAAGAGAGACATGTACAGCTGTGCGCTAACTATGTCTACAGATGGTGATTGTTGGAAATGTTGCTTTCTGCAGCTTCTTACGGTTCTCCTTCACGTAGGGAAGAAAGTTGGGGAGACAGGTACAGCTGTGCGCTAACTATGTCTACAGATGGTGATTGTTGGAAATGTTGCTTTCTGCAGCTTCTTACAGTTCTCCTTCGCGTAGGGAAGAATGTAGGGGAGACAGGTACAGCTGTGCGCTAACTATGTCTACAGATGGTGATTGTTGGAAATGGTGCTTTCTGCAGCTCCTTACAGTGCTCCTTCACGTAGGGAAGAAAGAAGGGGAGACAGGTACAGCTGTGCGCTAACTATGTCTACAGATGGTGATTGTTTGAAATGTTGCTTTCTGCAGCTCCTTACAGTTCTCCTTCACGTAGGGAAGAAAGAAGGGGAGACAGGTACAGCTGTGCGCTAACTATGTCTACAGATGGTGATTGTTGGAAATGGTGCTTTCTGCAGCTCCTTACAGTTCTCCTTCACCTAGGGTAGAAAGAAGGGGAGACAGGTACAGCTGTGCACTAACTATGTCTACAGATGGTGATTGTTGGAAATGGTGCTTTCTGCAGGTCCTTACAGTTCTCCTTCACCTAGGGTAGAAAGTAAGAGAGACATGTACAGCTGTGCGCTAACTATGTCTACAGAAGGTGATTGTTGGAAATGGTGCTTTCTGCAGCTCCTTACAGTTCTCCTTCACCTAGGGAAGAAAGAAGGGGAGACAGGTACAGCTGTGCGCTAACTATGTCTACAGATGGTGATTGTTGGAAATGATGCTTTCTGCAGCCTCTTACAGTTCTCCTTCACGTAGGGAAGGAAGTAGGGGAGACAGGTACAGCTGTGCGCTAACTATGTCTACAGATGGTGATTGTTGGAAATGGTGCTTTCTTCAGCTCAATACAGTTCTCCTTCACCTAGGGTAGAAAGAAGGGGAGACAGGTACAGCTGTGCGCTAACTATGTCTACAGATGGTGATTGTTGGAAATGTTGCTTTCTGCAGCTTCTTACGGTTCTCCTTCACGTAGGGAAGAAAGTAGGGGAGACAGGTACAGCTGTGCGCTAACTGTGTCTACAGATGGTGATTGTTGGAAATGGTTTTCTGCAGCTCCTTACAGTTCTCCTTCACGTAGGGAAGAATGTAGGGGAGACAGGTACAGCTGTGCGCTAACTATGTCTACAGATGGTGATTGTTGGAAATGGTGCTTTCTGCAGCTCCTTACAGTTCGCCTTCACCTAAGGAAGAAAGAAGGGGAGACAGGTACAGCTGTGCGATAACTATGTCTACAGATGGTGATTGTTGGTAATGATGCTTTCTGCAGCTTCTTACAGTTCTCCTTCACGTAGGGAAGAAAGTAGGGGAGACAGGTACAGCTGTGCGCTAACTATGTCTACAGATGGTGATTGTTGGAAATGGTGCTTTCTTCAGCTCCTTACAGTTCTCCTTCACCTAGGGTAGAAAGAAGGGGAGACAGGTACAGCTGTGCGCTAACTATGTCTACAGATGGTGATTGTTGGAAATGATGCTTTCTGCAGCTTCTTACAGTTCTCCTTCACGTAGGGAAGAAAGTAGGGGAGACAGGTACAGCTGTGCGCTAACTATGTCTACAGATGGTGATTGTTGGAAATGGTGCTTTCTGCAGCTCCTTACAGTTCTCCTTCACCTAGGAAAGAACGTAAGAGCGACATGTACAGCTGTGCGCTAACTATGTCTACAGCTGGTGATTGTTGGAAATGGTGCTTTCTGCAGCTCCTTACAGTTCTCCTTCACCTAGGGAAGAAAGAAGGGGAGACAGGTACAGCTGTGCGCTAACTATGTCTACAGATGGTGATTGTTTAAATGGTGCTTTCTGCAGCTCCTTACAGTTCTCCTTCACCTAGGGTAGAAAGTAAGAGAGACAAGTACAGGTGTGCGCTAACTATGTCTACAGATGGTGATAGTTGGTAATGGTGCTTTCTGCAGCTCCTTACAGTTCTCCTTCACCTAGGGAAGAAAGAAGGGGAGACAGGTACAGCTGTGCGCTAACTATGTCTACAGATGGTGATTGTTGGAAATGGTGCTTTCTGCAGCTCCTTACAGTTCTCCTTCACCAAGGGAAGAAAGAAGGGGAGACAGGTACAGCTGTGCGCTAAATATGTCTACAGATGGTGATTGTTGGAAATGGTGCTTTCTGCAGCTCCTTACAGTTCTCCTTCACCTAGGGAAGAAAGATGGGGAGACAGGTACAGCTGTGCGCTAACTATGTCTACAGATGGTGATTGTTGGAAATGGTGCTTTCTGCAGCTCCTTACAGTTCTCCTTCACGTAGGGAAGAAAGTAGGGAGAGAGGTACAGCTGTGCGCTAACTATGTCTACAGATGGTGATTGTTGGAAATGGTGCTTTCTGCAGCTCCTTACAGTTCTCCTTCACCTAGGGTAGAAAGAAGGGGAGACAGGTACAGCTGTGCGCTAACTATGTCTACAGATGGTGATTGTTGGAAATGTTGCTTTCTGCAGCTTCTTACAGTTCTCCTTCGCATAGGGAAGAAAGTAGGGGAGACAGGTACAGCTGTGCGCTAACTATGTCTACAGATGGTGATTGTTGGAAATGGTGCTTTCTGCAGCTCCTTACAGTGCTCCTTCACGTAGGGTAGAAAGAAGGGGAGACAGGTACAGCTGTGCGCTAACTATGTCTACAGATGGTGATTGTTGGAAATGTTGCTTTCTGCAGCTCCTTACAGTTCTCCTTCACGTAGGGAAGAAAGAAGGGGAGACAGGTACAGCTGTGCGCTAACTATGTCCACAGATGGTGATTGTTGGAAATGGTGCTTTCTGCAGATCCTTACAGTTCTCCTTCACCTAGGGTAGAAAGAAGGGGAGACAGGTACAGCTGTGCACTAACTATGTCTACAGATGGTGATTGTTGGAAATGGTGCTTTCTGCAGATCCTTACAGTTCTCCTTCACCTAGGGTAGAAAGTAAGAGAGACATGTACAGCTGTGCGCTAACTATGTCTACAGAAGGTGATTGTTGGAAATGGTGCTTTCTGCAGCTCCTTACAGTTTTCCTTCACCTAGGGAAGAAAGAAGGGGAGACAGGTACAGCTGTGCGCTAACTATGTCTACAGATGGTGATTGTTGGAAATGGTGCTATCTGCAGCTCCTTACAGTTCTCCTTCACCTAGGGTAGAAAGTAAGAGACACATGTACAGCTGTGCGCTAACTATGTCTACAGATGGTGATTGTTGGAAATGGTGCTTTCTGCAGCTCCTTACAGTTCTCCTTCACGTAGGGAAGAAAGAAGGGGAGACAGGTACAGCTGTGCGCTAACTATGTCTACAGATGGTGATTGTTGGAAATGGTGCTTTCTGCAGGTCCTTACAGTTCTCCTTCACGTAGGGAAGAAAGAAGGGGAGACAGGTACAGCTGTGCGCTAACTATGTCTACAGATGGTCATTGTTGGAAATGGTGCTTTCTGCAGCTCCTTACAGTTCTCCTTCACCTAGGGTAGAAAGAAGGGGAGACAGGTACATCTGTGCGCTAACTATGTCTACAGATGGTGATTGTTGGAAATGGTGCTTTCTGCAGCTCCTTACAGTTCTCCTTCACCTAGGGAAGAAAGAAGGGAAGACAGGTACAGCTGTGCGCTAACTATGTCTACAGATGGTGATTGTTGGAAATGGTGCTTTCTGCAGCACCTTACAGTTCTCCTTCACCTAGGGTAGAAACAAGGGGAGACAGGTACAGCTGTGCGCTAACTATGTCTACAGATGGCGATTGTTGGAAATGTTGCTTTCTGCAGCTACTTACAGTTCTCCTTCACCTAGGGAAGAAAGAAGGGGAGACAGGTACAGCTGTGCGCTAACTATGTCTACAGATGGTGATTGTTGGAAATGGTGCTTTCTGCAGCTCCTTACAGTTCTCCTTCACCTAGGGAAGAAAGAAGGGGAGACAGGTACTGCTGTGCGCTAACTATGTCTACAGATGGTGATTGTTGGAAATGGTGCTTTCTGCAGCTCCTTACAGTTCTCCTTCACATAGGGAAGAAAGTAGGGGAGACAGGTACAGCTGTGCGCTAACTACGTCTACAGATGGTGATTGTTGGAAATGGTGCTTTCTGCAGCTCCTTACAGTTCTCCTTCACCTAGGGTAGAAAGAAGGGGAGACAGGTACAGCTGTGCGCTAACTATGTCTACAGATGGTGATTGTTGGAAATGATGCTTTCTGCAGCTTCTTACAGTTCTCCTTCACGTAGGGAAGAAAGTAGGGGAGACAGGTACAGCTGTGCGCTAACTATGTCTACCGATGGTGATTGTTGGAAATGGTGCTTTCTGCAGCTCCCTACAGTTCTCCTTCACGTAGGGAAGAAAGTAGGGGAGACAGGTACAGCTGTGCGCTAACTATGTCTACAGATGGTGATTGTTGGAAATGGTGCTTTCTTCAGCTTCTTACAGTTCTCCTTCACCTAGGGTAGAAAGAAGGGGAGACAGGTACAGCTGTGCGCTAACTATGCCTACAGATGGTGATTGTTGGAAATGGTGCTTTCTGCAGCTCCTTACAGTTCTCCTTCACCTAGGGTAGAAAGAAGGGGAGACAGGTACAGCTGTGCGCTAACTATGTCTACAGATGGTGATCGTTGGAAATTGTGCTTTCTGCAGCTCCTTACAGTTTTCCTTCACGTAGGGAAGAAAGTAGGGGAGACAGGTACAGCTGTGCGCTAACTATGTCTACAGATGGTGATTGTTAGAAATGGTGCTTTCTGCAGCTCCTTACAGTTCTCCTTCACGTAGGGAAGAAAGTAGGGGAGACAGGTACAGCTGTGCGCTAACTATGTCTACAGATGGTGATTATTGGAAATGGTGCTTTCTGCAGCTCCTTACAGTTCTCCTTCACGTAGGGAAGAAAGTAGGGGAGACAGGTACAGCTGTGCGCTAACTATGTCTACAGATGGTGATTGTTGGAAATGGTGCTTTCTGCAGCTCCTTACAGTTCTCCTTCACCTAGGGTAGAAAGAAGGGGAGACAGGTACAGCTGTGCGCTAACAATGTCTACAGATGGTGATTGTTGGAAATGGTGCTTTCTGCAGCTCCTTACAGTTCTCCTTCACCTAGGGTAGAAAGAAGGGGAGACAGGTACAGCTGTGCGCTAACTATGTCTAAGATGATGATTGTTGGAAATGGTGCTTTCTGCAGCTCCTTACAGTTCTCCCTCACCTAGGGTAGAAAGAAGGGGAGACAGGTACAGCTGTGCGCTAACTATGTCTACAGATGGTGATTGTTGGAAATGTTGCTTTCTGCAGCTTCTTACGGTTCTTCTACACCTAGGGTAAACAGTAAGGGAGAGAAGTACAGGTGTGCGCTAACTACGTCCTTAGCTGGTCAATGTTGGAAATAATATTTTCAGCACCTCCTTACAGTTCTCCTTCACTTAGGGTAGAAAGAAGGGGAGACAGGTACAGCTGTGCGCTAACTATGTCTACAGGTGGTGATTGTTGGAAATGTTGCTTTCTGCAGCTCCTTACAGTTCTCCTTCACCTAGGGTAGAAAGAAGGGGAGACAGGTACAGCTGTGCGCTAACTATGTCTACAGATGGTGATTGTTGGAAATGGTGCTTTCTGCAGCTCCTTACAGTTCTCCTTTATGTAGGGAAGAAAGTAGGGGAGACAGGTACAGCTGTGCGCTAACTATGTCTACAGATGGTGATTGTTGGAAATGGTGCTTTCTGCAGCTCCTTACAGTTCTCCTTCACGTAGGGAAGAAAGTAGGGGAGACAGGTACCGCTGTGCGCTAACTATGTCTACAGATGGTGATTGTTGGAAATGGTGCTTTCTGCAGCTCCTTACAGTTCTCCTTCACCTAGGGTAGAAAGAAGGGGAGACAGGTACAGCTGTGCGCTAACTATGTCTACAGATGGTGATTGTTGGAAATGTTGCTTTCTGCAGCTCCTTACAGTTCTCCTTCACCTAGGGTAGAAAGAAGGGGAGACAGGTACAGCTGTGCGCTAACTATGTTTACAGATGGTGATTGTTGGAAATGGTGCTTTCTGCAGCTCCTTACAGTTCTCCTTCATGTAGGGAAGAAAGTAGGGGAGACAGGTACAGCTGTGCGCTAACTATGTCTACAGATGGTGATTGTTGGAAATGGTGCTTTCTGCAGCTCCTTACAGTTCTCCTTCATGTAGGGAAGAAAGTAGGGGAGACAGGTACAGCTGTGCGCTAACTATGTCTACAGATGGTGATTGTTGGAAATGGTGCTTTCTGCAGCTCCTTACAGTTCTCCTTCACCTAGGGTAGAAAGAAGGGGAGACAGGTACAGCTGTGCGCTAACTATGTCTACAGATGGTGATTGTTGGAAATGGTGCTTTCTGCAGTTCCTTACAGTTCTCCTTCACCTAGGGTAGAAAGAAGGGGAGACAGGTACAGCTGTGCGCTAACTATGTCTACAGATGGTGATTGTTGGAAATAGTATTTTCTGCAGCTCCTTACAGTTCTCTTTCACCTAGGGTAGAAAGAAAGGGGAGACAGGTACAGCTGTGCGCTAACTATGTCTACAGATGGTGATTGTTGGAAATGGTGCTTTCTGCAGCTCCTTACAGTTCTCCTTCACCTAGGGTAGAAAGAAGGGGAGACAGGTACAGCTGTGCGCTAACTATGTCTACAGATGGTGATTGTTGGAAATGGTGCTTTCTGCAGCTCCTTACAGTTCTCCTTCACCTAGGGTAGAAAGAAGGGGAGACAGGTAAAGCTGTGCGCTAACTGTGTCTACAGATGGTGATTGTTGGAAATGGTGCTTTCTGCAGCTCCTTACAGTTCTCCTTCACCTAGGGTAGAAAGAAGGGGAGACAGGTACAGCTGTGCGCTAACTATGTCTACAGATGGTGATTGTTGGAAATGGTGCTTTCTGCAGTTCCTTACAGTTCTCCTTCACCTAGGGTAGAAAGAAGGGGAGACAGGTACAGCTGTGCGCTAACTATGTCTACAGATGGTGATTGTTGGAAATAGTATTTTCTGCAGCTCCTTACAGTTCTCTTTCACCTAGGGTAGAAAGAAAGGGGAGACAGGTACAGCTGTGCGCTAACTATGTCTACAGATGGTGATTGTTGGAAATGGTGCTTTCTGCAGCTCCTTACAGTTCTCCTTCACCTAGGGTAGAAAGAAGGGGAGACAGGTACAGCTGTGCGCTAACTATGTCTACAGATGGTGATTGTTGGAAATGGTGCTTTCTGCAGCTCCTTACAGTTCTCCTTCACCTAGGGTAGAAAGAAGGGGAGACAGGTACAGCTGTGCGCTAACTATGTTTACAGATGGTGATTGTTGGAAATGGTGCTTTCTGCAGCTCCTTACAGTTCTCCTTCATGTAGGGAAGAAAGTAGGGGAGACAGGTACAGCTGTGCGCTAACTATGTCTACAGATGGTGATTGTTGGAAATGGTGCTTTCTGCAGCTCCTTACAGTTCTCCTTCATGTAGGGAAGAAAGTAGGGGAGACAGGTACAGCTGTGCGCTAACTATGTCTACAGATGGTGATTGTTGGAAATGGTGCTTTCTGCAGCTCCTTACAGTTCTCCTTCACCTAGGGTAGAAAGAAGGGGAGACAGGTACAGCTGTGCGCTAACTATGTCTACAGATGGTGATTGTTGGAAATGGTGCTTTCTGCAGTTCCTTACAGTTCTCCTTCACCTAGGGTAGAAAGAAGGGGAGACAGGTACAGCTGTGCGCTAACTATGTCTACAGATGGTGATTGTTGGAAATAGTATTTTCTGCAGCTCCTTACAGTTCTCTTTCACCTAGGGTAGAAAGAAAGGGGAGACAGGTACAGCTGTGCGCTAACTATGTCTACAGATGGTGATTGTTGGAAATGGTGCTTTCTGCAGCTCCTTACAGTTCTCCTTCACCTAGGGTAGAAAGAAGGGGAGACAGGTACAGCTGTGCGCTAACTATGTCTACAGATGGTGATTGTTGGAAATGGTGCTTTCTGCAGCTCCTTACAGTTCTCCTTCACCTAGGGTAGAAAGAAGGGGAGACAGGTAAAGCTGTGCGCTAACTGTGTCTACAGATGGTGATTGTTGGAAATGTTGCTTTCTGCAGCTTCTTACGGTTCTTCTACACCTAGGGTAAACAGTAAGGGAGACAAGTACAGGTGTGCGCTAACTACGTCCTTAGGTGGACAATGTTGGAAATAGTATTTTCTTCAGCTCCTTACAGTTCTCCTTCACCTAGGGTAGAAAGAAGGGGAGACAGGTACAGCTGTGCGCTAACTATGTCTACAGATGGTGATTGTTGGAAATGTTGCTTTCTGCAGCTTCTTACGGTTCTTCTACACCGAGGGTAAACAGTAAGGGAGACAAGTACAGGTGTGCGCTAACTACGTCCTTAGGTGGTCAATGTTGGAAATAGTATTTTCTGCAGCTCCTTACAGTTCTCCTTCACCTAGGGAAGAAAGAAGGAGAGACAGGTACAGCTGTGCGCTTACTATGTCTACAGATGGTGATCGTTGGAAATGTTGCTTTCTGCAGCTCCTTACAGTTCTCCTTCACCTAGGGAAGAAAGTAGGGGAGACAGGTACAGCTGTGCGCTAACTATGTCTACAGATGGTGATTGTTGGAAATGGTGCTTTCTGCAGCTCCTTACAGGTCTCCTTCACCTAGGGTAGAAAGAAGGGGAGACAGGTACAGCTGTGCGCTAACTATGTCTACAGATGGTGATTGTTGGAAATGGTGCTTTCTGCAGCTCCTTACAGTTCTCCTTCATGTAGGGAAGAAAGTAGGGGAGACAGGTACAGCTGTGGGCTAACTATGTCTACAGATGGTGATTGTTGGAAATGGTGCTTTCTGCAGCTCCTTACAGTTCTCCTTCACCTAGGGAAGAAAGTAGGGGAGACTGGTACATTTGTGCGCTAACTATGTCTACAGATGGTGAATGTTGGAAATGTTGCTTTCTGCAGCTCCTTACAGTTCTCCTTCACCTAGGGTAGAAAGAAGGGGAGACAGGTACAGCTGTGCGCTAACTATGTCTACAGATGGTGATTGTTGGAAATGGTGCTTTCTGCAGCTCCTTACAGTTCTCCTTCACCTAGGGTAGAAAGAAGGGGAGACAGGTACAGCTGTGCGCTAACTATGTCTACAGATGGTGATTGTTGGAAATAGTGCTTTCTGCAGCTCCTTACAGTTCTCCTTTACCTAGGGTAGAAAGAAGGGGAGACAGGTACAGCTGTGCGCTAACTATGTCTGCAGATGGTGATTGTTGGAAATAGTATTTTCTGCAGCTCCTTACAGTTCTCCTTCACCTAGGGTAGAAAGAAGGGGAGACAGGTACAGCTGTGCGCTAACTATGTCTTCAGATGGTGATTGTTGGAAATGGTGCTTTCTGCAGCTCCTTACAGTTCTCCTTCACCTAGGGTAGAAAGAAGGGGAGACAGGTACAGCTGTGCGCTAACTATGTCTACAGATGGTGATTGTTGGAAATGTTGCTTTCTGCAGCTTCTTACGGTTCTTCTACACCTAGGGTAAACAGGAAGGGAGACAAGTACAGGTGTGCGCTAACTACGTCCTTAGGTGGTCAATGTTGGAAATAGTATTTTCTGCAGCTCCTTACAGTTCTCCTTCACCTAGGGTAGAAAGAAGGGGAGACAGGTACAGCTGTGCGCTAACTATGTCTACAGATGGTGATTGTTGGAAATGTTGCTTTCTGCAGGTTCTTACGGTTCTTCTACACCTAGGGTAAACAGTAAGGGAGACAAGTACAGGTGTGCGCTAACTACGTCCTTAGGTGGTCAATGTTGGAAATAGTATTTTCTGCAGCTCCTTACAGTTCTCCTTCACCTAGGGAAGAAAGAAGGGGAGACAGGTACAGCTGTGCGCTAATTATGTCTACAGATTGTGAATGTTGGAAATGTTGCTTTCTGCAGCTCCTTACAGTTCTCCTTCACCTAGGGTAGAAAGAAGGGGAGACAGGTACAGCTGTGCGCTAACTATGTCTACAGATGGCGATTGTTGGAAATGGTGCTTTCTGCAGCTCCTTACAGTTCTCCTTCAACAAGGGAAGAAAGAAGGGGAGACAGGTACAGCTGTGCGCTAACTATGTCTACAGATGATGATTGTTGGAAATGGTGCTTTCTGCAGCTCCTTACTGTTCTCCTTCACCAAGGGTAGAAAGAAGGGGAGACAGGTACAGCTGTGCGCTAACTATGTCTACAGATGGTGATTGTTGGAAATGGTGCTTTCTGCAGCTCCTTACAGTTCTCCATCACCTAGGGTAGAAAGAAGGGGGACTGGTACAGCTGTGCGCTAACTATGTGTACAGATGGTGATTGTTGGAAATGTTGCTTTCTGCAGCTCCTTACAGTTCTCCTTCACCTAGGGTAGAAAGAAGGGGAGACAGGTACAGCTGTGCGCTAACTATGTCTACAGATGGTGATTCTTGTAAATGGTGCTTTCTGCAGCTCCTTACAGTTCTCCTTCACCTAGGGTAGAAAGAAGGGGAGACAGGTACATCTGTGCGCTAACTATGTCTACAGATGGTGATTGTTGGAAATGGTGCTTTCTGCAGCTCCCTACAGTTCTCCTTCACCTAGGGTAGAAAGAAGGGGGACAGGTACAGCTGTGCGCTAACTATGCCTACAGATGGTGATTGTTGGAAATGGTGGTTTCTGCAGCTCCTTACAGTTTTCCTTCACCTAGTGTTGAAAGAAGGGGGACAGGTACAGCTGTGCGCTAACTATGTCTACAGATGGTGATTGTTGGAAATGGTGCTTTCTGCAGCTCCTTACAGTTCTCCTTCACCTAGGGTAGAAAGAAGGGGAGACAGGTACAGCTGTGCACTTACTATGTCTACAGATGGTGAATGTTGGAAATGTTGCTTTCTGCAGCTCCTTACAGTTCTCCTTCACCTAGGGTAGAAAGAAGGGGAGACAGGTACAGCTGTGCGCTATCTATGTCTACAGATGGTGAATGTTGGAAATGTTGCTTTCTGCAGCTCCTTACAGCTCTCCTTCACCTAGGGTTGAAAGAAGGGGAGACAGGTACAGCTGTGCGCTAACTATGTCTACAGATTTTTATTGTTGGAAATGGTGCTTTCTGCAGCTCCTTACAGTTCTCTTTCACCTAGCGTAGAAAGAAGGGGAGACAGGTACAGCTGTGCGCTAACTATGTTTACAGATGGTGATTGTTGGAAATGGTGCTTTCTGCAGCTCCTTACAGTTCTCCTTCACCTAGGGTAGAAAGAAGGGGAGACAGGTACACCTGTGCGCTAACTATGTCTAGAGATGGTGAATGTTGGAAATGTTGCTTTCTGCAGCTCCTTACAGTTCTCCTTCACCTAGGGTAGAAAGAAGGGGAGACAGGTACAGCTGTGCGCTATCTATGTCTACAGATGGTGAATGTTGGAAATGGTGCTTTCTGCAGCTCCTTACAGCTCTCCTTCACCTAGGGTTGAAAGAAAGGGAGACAGGTACAGCTGTGCGCTATCTATGTCTACAGATGGTTATTGTTGGAAATGGTGCTTTCTGCAGCTCCTTACAGTTCTCTTTCACCTAAGGTAGAAAGAAGGGGAGACAGGTACAGCTGTGCGCTAACTATGTTTACAGATGGTGATTGTTGGAAATGGTGCTTTCTGCAGCTCCTTACAGTTCTCCTTCACCTAGGGTGGAAAGAAGGGGAGACAGGTACAGCTGTGCGCTAACTATGTCTACAGATGGTGATTGTTGGAAATGGTGCTTTCTGCAGCTCCTTACAGATCTCCTTCACCTAGGGTAGAAAGAAGGGGAGACAGGTACAGCTGTGCGCTAACTATGTCTACAGATGGTGATTGTTGGAAATGGTGCTTTCTGCAGCTCCTTACAGTTCTCCTTCACGTAGGGTAGAAAGAAGGGGGACAGGTACAGCTGTGCGCTAACTATGTCTACAGATGGTGATTGTTGGAAATGGTGCTTTCTGCAGCTCCTTACAGTTCTCCTCCACCTAGGGTAGAAAGAAGGGGGACTGGTACAGCTGTGCGCTAACTATGTCTACAGACGGTGATTGTTGGAAATGGTGCTTTCTGCAGCTCCTTACAGTTCTCCTTCACCTAGGGTAGAAAGAAGGGGGACTGGTACAGCTGTGCGCTAACTATGTCTACAGATGGTGATTGTTGGAAATGGTGCTTTCTGCAGCTCCTTACAGTTCTCCTTCACCTAGGGTAGAAAGAAGGGGAGACAGGTACAGCTGCGCGCTAACTATGTCTACAGATGGTGATTGTTGGAAATGGTGCTTTCTGCAGCTCCTTACTGTTCTCCTTCACCTAGGGTAGAAAGTGGGGGAGACAGGTACAGCTGTGCGCTAACTATGTCTACAGATGGTGATTGTTGGAAATGGTGCTTTCTGCAGCTCCTTACAGTTCTCCTTCACCTAGGGTAGAAAGAAGGGGGACTGGTACAGCTGTGCGCTAACTATGTCTACAGATGGTGATTGTTGGAAATGGTGCTTTCTGCAACTCCTTACAGTTCTCCTTCACCTAGGGTAGAATGAAGGGGAGACAGGTACAGCTGTGCGCTAACTATGTCTACAGATGGTGATTGTTGGAAATGGTGCTTTCTGCAGCTCCTTACAGTTCTCCTTCACCTAGGGTAGAAAGAAGGGGAGACAGGTACAGCTGTGCGCTAACTATGTCTACAGATGGTGATTGTTGGAAATGGTGCTTTCTGCAGCTCCTTACAGTTCTCCTTCACCTAGGGTAGAAAGAAGGGGAGACAGGTACAGCTGTGCGCTAACTATGTCTACAGATGGTGATTGTTGGAAATGGTGCTTTCTGCAGCTCCTTACAGTTCTCCTTTACCTAGGGTAGAAAGAAGGGGAGACAGGTACAGCTGTGCGCTAACTATGTCTACAGATTTTGATTGTTGGAAATAGTATTTTCTGCAGCTCCTTACAGTTCTCCTTCACCTAGGGTAGAAAGAAGGGGAGACAGGTACAGCTGTGCGCTAACTATGTCTTCAGATGGTGATTGTTGGAAATGGTGCTTTCTGCAGCACCTTACAGTTCTCCTTCACCTAGGGCAGAAAGAAGGGGAGACAGGTACAGCTGTGCGCTAACTATGTCTACAGATGGTGATTGTTGGAAATGTTGCTTTCTGCAGCTTCTTACGGTTCTTCTACACCTAGGGTAAACAGTAAGGGAGACAAGTACAGGTGTGCGCTAACTACGTCCTTAGGTTGTCAATGTTGGAAATAGTATTTTCTGCAGCTCCTTACAGTTCTCCTTCACCTAGGGTAGAAAGAAAGGGAGACAGGTACAGCTGTGCGCTAACTATGTCTGCAGATGGTGATTGTTGGAAATGTTGCTTTCTGCAGCTTCTTACGGTTCTTCTACACCTAGGGTAAACAGTAAGGGAGACAAGTACAGGTGTGCGCTAACTACGTCCTTAGGTGGTCAATGTTGGAAATAGTATTTTCTGCAGCTCCTTACAGTTCTCCTTCACCTAGGGAAGAAAGAAGGGGAGACAGGTACAGCTGTGCGCTAACTATGTCTACAGATGGTGAATGTTGGAAATGTTGCTTTCTGCAGCTCCTTACAGTTCTCCTTCACCTAGGGTAGAAAGAAGGGGAGACAGGTACAGCTGTGCGCTAACTATGTCTACAGATGGTGATTGTCGGAAATGGTGCTTTCTGCAGCTCCTTACAGTTCTCCTTCACCTAGGGTAGAAAGAAGGGGAGACAGGTACAGCTGTGCGCTAACTATGTCTACAGATGGTGATTGTTGGAAATGGTGCTTTCTGCAGCTCCTTACAGTTCTCCTTCACCTAGGGTAGAAAGAAGGAGGACAGGTACAGCGGTGCGCTAACTATGTCTACAGATGGTGATTGTTGGAAATGGTGCTTTCTGCAGCTCCTTACAGTTCTCCTTCACCTAGGGTAGAAAGAAGGGTAGACAGGTACAGCTGTGCGCTAACTATGTCTACAGATGGTGAATGTTGGAAATGTTGCTTTCTGCAGCTCCATACAGTTCTCCTTCACCTAGGGTAGAAAGAAGGGGAGACAGGTACAGCTGTGCGCTATCTATGTCTACAGATGGTGAATGTTGGAAATGTTCCTTTCTGCAGCTCCTTACAGTTCTCCTTCACCTAGGGTTGAAAGAAGGGGAGACAGGTACAGCTGTGCGCTAACTATGTCTACAGATGGTGATTGTTGGAAATGGTGCTTTCTGCAGCTCCTTACAGTTCTCCTTCACCTAGGGTAGAAAGAAGGGAAGACAGGTACAGCTGTGCGCTAACTATGTTTACAGATGGTGATTGTTGGAAATGGTGCTTTCTGCAGCTCCTTACAGTTCTCCTTCACCTAGGGTAGAAAGAAGGGGAGACAGGTACAGCTGTGCTCTAACTATGTCTACAGATGGTGATTGTTGGTAATGGTGATTTCTGCAGCTCCTTACAGTTCTCCTTCACCTAGGGTAGAAAGAAGGGGAAACAGGTACAGCTGTGCGCTAACTATGTCTACAGATGGTGATTGTTGGAAATGGTGCTTTCTGCAGCTCCTTACAGTTCTCCTTCACCTAGGGTAGAAATAAGGGTGACAGGTACAGCTGTGCGCTATCTATGTCTACAGATGGTGATTGTTGGAAATGGTGCTTTCTGCAGCTCCTTACAGTTCCCCTTCACCTAGGGTAGAAAGAAGGGGGACTGGTACAGCTGTGCGCTAACTATGTCTACAGATGGTGATTGTTGGAAATGGTGCTTTCTGCAGCTCCTTACAGTTCTCCTTCACCTAGGGTAGAAAGAAGGGGGACTGGTACAGCTGTGCGCTAAATATGTCTACAGATGGTGATTGTTGGAAGTGGTGCTTTCTGCAGCTGCTTACAGTTCTCCTTCACCTACGGTAGAAAGAAGGGGGACTGGTACAGCTGTGCGCTAACTATGTCTACAGATGGTGATTGTTGGAAATGGTGCTTTCTGCAGCTCCTTACAGTTCTCCTTCACCTAGGGTAGAAAGAAGGGGAGACAGGTACAGCTGCGCGCTAACTATGTCTACAGATGGTGATTGTTGGAAATGGTGCTTTCTGCAGCTCCTTACTGTTCGCCTTCACCTAGGGTAGAAAGAAGGGGAGACAGGTACAGCTGTGCGCTAACTATGTCTACAGATGGTGATCGTTGGAAATGGTGCTTTCTGCAGCTCCTTACAGTTCTCCATCACGTAGGGTAGAAAGGAGGGGGACTGGTACAGCTGTGCGCTAACTATGTCTACAGATGGTGATTGTTGGGAATGTTGCTTTCTGCAGCTCCTTACAGTTCTCCTTCACCTAGGGTAGAAAGAAGGGGAGACAGGTACAGCTGTGCGCTAACTATGTCTACAGATTGTGATTGTTGGAAATTGTGCTTTCTGCAGCTCCTTACAGTTCTCCTTCACCTAGGGTAGAAAGAAGGGGAGACAGGTACAGCTGTGCGCTAACTATGTCTACAGATGGTGATTCTTGGAAATGGTGCTTTCTGCAGCTCCTTACAGTTCTCTTTCACCTAGGGTAGAATGAAGGGGAGACAGGTACATCAGTGCGCTAACTATGTCTACAGATGGTGATTGTTGGAAATGGTGCTTTCTGCAGCTCCTTACAATTCTCCTTCACCTAGGGTAGAAAGAAGGGGGACAGGTACAGCTGTGCGCTAACTATGTCTACAGATGGTGATTGTTGGAAATGGTGCTTTCTGCAGCTCCTTACAGTTCTCCTTCACCTAGTGTTGAAAGAAGGGGGACAGGTACAGCTGTGCGCTAACTATGTCTACAGATGGTGATTGTTGGAAATGGTGCTTTCTGCAGCTCCTTACAGTTCTCCTTCACCTAGGGTAGAAAGAAGGGGAGACAGGTACAGCTGTGCGCTAACTATGTCTACAGATGGTGAATGTTGGAAATGTTGCTTTCTGCAGCTCCTTACAGTTCTCCTTCACCTAGGGTAGAAAGAAGGGGAGACAGGTACAACTGTGCGCTATCTATGTCTACAGATGGTGAATGTTGGAAATGTTGCTTTCTGCAGCTCCTTACAGCTCTCCTTCACCTAGGGTTGAAAGAAGGGGAGACAGGTACAGCTGTGCGCTAACTATGTCTACAGATTTTTATTGTTGGAAATGGTGCTTTCTGCAGCTCCTTACAGTTCTCTTTCACCTAGGGTAGAAAGAAGGGGAGACAGGTACAGATGTGCGCTAACTATGTTTACAGATGGTGATTGTTGGAAATGGTGCTTTCTGCAGCTCCTTACAGTTCTCCTTCACCTAGGGTAGAAAGAAGGGGAGACAGGTACAGCTGTGCGCTAACTATGTCTACAGATGGTGATTGTTGGAAATGGTGCTTTCTGCAGCTCCTTACAGTTCTCCTTCACCTAGGCTAGAAAGAAGGGGGACTGGTACAGCTGTGCGCTAACTATGTCTACAGATGGTGATTGTTGGAAATGTTGCTTTCTGCAGCTCCTTACAGTTCTCCTTCACCTAGTGTAGAAAGAAGGGGAGACAGGTACAGCTGTGCGCTAACTATGTCTACAGATGGTGATTGTTGGAAATGGTGCTTTCTGCAGCTCCTTACAGTTCTCCTTCACCTAGGGTAGAAAGAAGGGGAGACAGGTACAGCTGTGCGCTAACTATGTCTACAGATGGTGATTGTTGGAAATGGTGCTTACTGCAGCTGCTTACAGATCTCCTTCACCTAGGGTAGAAAGAAGGGGAGACAGGTACATCTGTGCGCTAACTATGTCTACAGATGGTGATTGTTGGAAATGGTGCTTTCTGCAGCTCCTTACAGTTCTCCTTCACCTAGGGTAGAAAGAAGGGGGACAGGTACAGCTGTGCGCTAACTATGTCTACAGATGGTGATTGTTGGAAATGGTGCTTTCTGCAGCTCCTTACAGTTCTCCTTCACCTAGGGCAGAAAGAAGGGGGACAGGTACAGCTGTGCGCTAACTATGTCTATAGATGGTGATTGTTGGAAATGGTGCTTTCTGCAGCTCTTTACAGTTCTCCTTCACCTAGGGTAGAAAGAAGGGGAGACAGGTACAGCTGTGCGCTAACTATGTCTACAGATGGTGATTGTTGGAAATGGTGCTTTCTGCAGCTCCTTACAGTTCTCCTTCACCTAGGGTAGAAAGAAGGGGAGACAGGTACAGCTGAGCGCTAACTATGTCTACAGATGGTGATTGTTGGAAATGGTGCTTTCTGCAGCTCCTTACAGTTCTCCTTCATGTAGGGAAGAAAGTAGGGGAGACAGGTACAGCTGTGCGCTAACTATGTCTACAGATAGTGATTGTTGGAAACGTTGCTTTCTGCAGCTTCTTACAGTTCTCCTTCACCTAGGGTAGAAAGAAGGGGAGACAGGTACAGCTGTGCGCTAACTATGTCTACAGATGGTGATTGTTGGAAATGGTGCTTTCTGCAGCTCCTTACAGTTCTCCTTCACCTAGGGTAGAAAGAAGGGGAGACAGGTACAGCTGTGCGCTAACTATGTCTACAGATGGTGATTGTTGGAAATGTTGCTTTCTGCAGCTTCTTACAGTTCTTCTACACCTAGGGTAAACAGTAAGGGAGACAAGTACAGGTGTGCGCTAACTACGTCCTTAGGTGGTCAATGTTGGAAATAGTATTTTCTTCAGCTCCTTACAGTTCTCCTTCACCTAGGGTGGAAAGAAGGGGAGACAGGTACAGCTGTACGCTAACTATGTCTACAGATGGTCATTGTTGGAAATGTTGCTTTCTGCAGCTTCTTACGGTTCTTCTACACCGAGGGTAAACAGTAAGGGGGACAAGTACAGGTGTGCGCTAGCTACGTCCTTAGGTGGTCAATGTTGGAAATAGTATTTTCTGCAGCTCCTTACAGTTCTGCTTCACCTAGGGAAGAAAGAAGGAGAGACAGGTACAGCTGTGCGCTAACTATGTCTACAGATGGTGATTGTTGGAAATGTTGCTTTCTGCAGCTCCTTACAGTTCTCCTTCACCTAGGGAAGAAAGTAGGGGGAGACAGGTACAGCTGTGCGCTAACTATGTCTACAGATGGTGATTGTTGGAAATGGTGCTTTCTGCAGCTCCTTACAGTTCTCCTTCACCTAGGGTAGAAAGAAGGGGAGACAGGTACAGCTGTGCGCTAACTATGTCTACAGATGGTGATTGTTGGAAATGGTGCTTTCTGCAGCTCCTTACAGTTCTCCTTCACCTAGGGTAGAAAGAAGGAGGACAGGTACAGCGGTGCGCTAACTATGTCTACAGATGGTGATTGTTGGAAATGGTGCTTTCTGCAGCTCCTTACAGTTCTCCTTCAACAAGGGAAGAAAGAAGGGGAGACAGGTACAGCTGTGCGCTAACTATGTCTACAGATGGTGATTGTTGGAAATGGTGCTTTCTGCAGTTCCTTACAGTTCTCCTTGACCTAGGGTAGAAAGAAGGGTAGACAGGTACAGCTGTGCGCTAACTATGTCTACAGATGGTGAATGTTGGAAATGTTGCTTTCTGCAGCTCCTTACAGTTCTCCTTCACCTAGGGTAGAAAGAAGGGGAGACAGGTACAGCTGTGCGCTATCTATGTCTACAGATGGTGAATGTTGGAAATGTTCCTTTCTGCAGCTCCTTACAGCTCTCCTTCACCTACGGTTGAAAGAAGGGGAGACAGGTACAGATGTGCGCTAACTATGTCTACAGATGGTGATTGTTGGAAATGGTGCTTTCTGCAGATCCTTACAGTTCTCCTTCACCTACGGTAGAAAGAAGGGGGACAGGTACAGCTGTGCGCTAACTATGTCTACAGATGGTGATTGTTGGAAATGGTGCTTTCTGCAGCTCCTTACAGTTCTCCTTCACCTAGGGTAGAAAGAAGGGGAGACAGGTACAGCTGCGCGCTAACTATGTCTACAGATGGTGATTGTTGGAAATGGGGCTTTCTGCAGCTCCTTACTGTTCTCCTTCACCTAGGGTAGAAAGAAGGGGAGACAGGTACAGCTGTGCGCTAACTATGTCTACAGATGGTGATTGTTGGACATGGTGCTTTCTGCAGCTCCTTACAGTTCTCCATCACCTAGGGTAGAAAGAAGGGGGACTGGTACAGCTGTGCGCTAACTATGTCTACAGATGGTGATTGTTGGAAATGTTGCTTTCTGCAGCTCCTTACAGTTCTCCTTCACCTAGGGTAGAAAGAAGGGGAGACAGGTACAGCTGTGCGCTAACTATGTCTACAGATTGTGATTGTTGGAAATTGTGCTTTCTGCAGCTCCTTACAGTTCTCCTTCACCTAGGGTAGAAAGAAGGGGAGACAGGTACAGCTGTGCGCTAACTATGTCTACAGATGGTGATTCTTGGAAATGGTGCTTTCTGCAGCTCCTTACAGTTCTCCTTCACCTAGGGTAGAAAGAAGGGGAGACAGGTACATCTGTGCGCTAACTATGTCTACAGATGGTGATTGTTGTAAATGTTGCTTTCTGCAGCTCCTTACAGTTCTCCTTCACCTAGGGTAGAAAGAAGGGGGACAGGTACAGCTGTGCGCTAACTATGTCTACAGATGGTGATTGTTGGAAATGGTGCTTTCTGCAGCTCCTTACAGTTCTCCTTCACCTAGTGGTGAAAGAAGGGGGACAGGTACAGCTGTGCGCTAACTATGTCTACAGATGGTGATTGTTGGAAATGGTGCTTTCTGCAGCTCCTTACAGTTCTCCTTCACCTAGTGAAGAAAGAAGGGGAGACAGGTACAGCTGTGCACTAACTATGTCAACAGATGGTGAATGTTGGAAATGTTGCTTTCTGCAGCTCGTCACAGTTCTCCTTCACCTAGGGTAGAAAGAAGGGGAGACAGGTACAGCTGTGCGCTATCTATGTCTACAGATAGTGAATGTTGGAAATGTTGCTTTCTGCAGCTCCTTACAGCTCTCCTTCACCTAGGGTTGAAAGAAGGGGAGACAGGTACAGCTGTGCGCTAACTATGTCTACAGATTTTTATTGTTGGAAATGGTGCTTTCTGCAGCTCCTTACAGTTCTCTTTCACCTAGGGTAGAAAGAAGGGGAGACAGGTACAGCTGTGCGCTAACTATGTTTACAGATGGTGATTGTTGGAAATGGTGCTTTCTGCAGCTCCTTACAGTTCTCCTTCACCTAGGGTAGAAAGAAGGGGAGACAGGTACAGCTGTGCGCTAACTATGTCTACAGATGGTGATTGTTGGAAATGGTGCTTTCTGCAGCACCTTACAGTTCAACTTCACCTAGGGTAGAAAGAAGGGGAGACAGGTACAGCTGTGCGCTAACTATGTCTACAGATGGTGATTGTTGGAAATGGTGCTTTCTGCAGCTCCTTACAGTTCTCCTTATCCTAGGGTAGAAAGAAGGGGAGACAGGTACAGCTGTGCGCTAACTATGTCTACAGATGGTGATTGTTGGAAATGGTGCTTTCTGCAGCTCCTTACAGTTCTCCTTCACCTAGGCTAGATAGAAGGGGGACTGGTACAGCTGTGCGCTAACGATGTCTACAGATGGTGATTGTTGGAAATGTTGCTTTCTGCAGCTCCTTACAGTTCTCCTTCACCTAGGGTAGAAAGAAGGGGAGACAGGTACAGCTGTGCGCTAACTATGTCTACAGGTGGTGATTGTTGGAAATGGTGCTTTCTGCAGCTCCTTACAGTTCTCCTTCACCTAGGGTAGAAAGAAGGGGAGACAGGTACAGCTGTGAGCTAACTATGTCTACAGATGGTGATTGTTGGAAATGGTGCTTTCTGCAGCTCCTTACAGTTCTCCTTCACCTAGGGTAGAAAGAAGGGGAGACAGGTACATCTGTGCGGTAACTATGTCTACAGATGGTGATTGTTGGAAATGGTGCTTTCTGCAGCTCCTTACAGTTGTCCTTCACCTAGGGTAGAAAGAAGGGGGACAGGTACAGCTGTGCGCTAACTATGTCTACAGATGGTGATTGTTTGAAATGGTGCTTTCTGCAGCTCCTTACAGTTCTCCTTCACCTAGGGTAGAAAGAAGGGGGACAGGTACAGCTGTGCGCTAACTATGTCTACAGAAGGTGATTGTTGGAAATGGTGCTTTCTGCAGCTCTTTACAGTTCTCCTTCACCTAGGGTAGAAAGAAGGGGAGACTGGTACACCTGTGCGCTAACTATGTCTACAGATGGTGAATGTTGGAAATGTTGCTTTCTGCAGCTCCTTACAGTTCTCCTTCACCTAGGGTAGAAAGAAGGGGAGACAGGTACAGCTGTACGCTATCTATGTCTACAGATGGTGAATGTTGGAAATGTTGCTTTCTGCAGCTCCTTACAGCTCTCCTTCACCTAGGGTTGAAAGAAGGGGAGACAGGTACAGCTGTGCGCTAACTATGTTTACAGATGGTGATTGTTGGAAATGGTGCTTTCTGCAGCTCCTTACAGTTCTCCTTCACCTAGGGTAGAAAGAAGGGGAGACAGGTACAGCTGTGCGCTAACTATGTCTACAGATTGTGATTGTTGGAAATGGTGCTTTCTGCAGCTCCTTACAGTTCACCTTCACCTAGGGTAGAAAGAAGGGGGACAGGTACAGCTGTGTGCTAACTATGTCTACAGATGTTGATTGTTGGAAATGGTGCTTTCTGCAGCTCCTTGCAGTTCTCCTTCACCTAGGGTAGAAAGAAGGGGGACTGGTACAGCTGTGCGCTAACTATGTCTACAGATGGTGATTGTTGGAAATGTTGCTTTCTGCAGCTTCTTACAGTTCTCCTTCACCAAGGGTAGAAAGAAGGGGAGACAGGTACAGCTGTGCGCTAACTATGCCTACAGATGGTGATTGTTGGAAATGGTGCTTTCTGCAGCTCCTTACAGTTCTCCTTCACCTAGGGTAGAAAGAAGGGGAGACAGGTACAGCTGTGCGCTAACTATGTCTACAGATGGTGATTGTTGCAAATGTTGCTTTCTGCAGCTTCTTACGGTTCTTCTACACCTAGGGTAAACAGTAAGAGAGACAAGTACAGGTGTGCGCTAACTACGTCCTTAGGTGGTCAATGTTGAAAATGGTATTTTCTTCAGCTCCTTACAGTTCTCCTTCACCTAGGGTAGAAACAAGAGGAGACAGGTACAGCTGTGCGCTAACTATGTCTACAGATGGTGATTGTTGGAAATGGTGCTTTCTGCAGCTCCTTACAGTTCTCCTTCATGTAGGGAAGAAAGTAGGGGAGACAGGTACAGCTGTGCGCTAACTATGTCTACAGATGGTGAATGTTGGAAATGTTGCTTTCTGCAGCTCCTTACAGTTCTCCTTCACCTAGGGTAGAAGGAATGGGAGACAGGTACAGCTGTGCGCTAACTATGTCTACAGATGGTGATTGTTGGAAATGGTGCTTTCTGCAGCTCCTTACAGTTCTCCTTCATGTAGGGAAGAAAGTAGGGGAGACAGGTACAGCTGTGCGCTAACTATGTCTACAGATGGTGATTGTTGGAAATGGTGCTTTCTGCAGCTCCTTACAGTTCTCCTTCACCTAGGGTAGAAAGAAGGGGAGACAGGTACAGCTGTGCGCTAACTATGTCTTCAGATGGTGATTGTTGGAAATGGTGCTTTCTGCAGCTCCTTACAGTTCTCCTTCACCTAGGGTAGAAAGAAGGGGAGACAGGTACATCTGTGCGCTAACTATGTCTACAGATGGTGATTGTTGGAAATGTTGCTTTCTGCAGCTTCTTACGGTTCTTCTACACCTAGGGTAAACAGTAAGGGAGACAAGTACAGGTGTGCGCTAACCACGTCCTTAGTTGGTCAATGTTGGAAATAGTATTTTCTACAGCTCCTTACAGTTCTCCTTCACCTAGGGTAGAAAGAAGGGGAGACAGGTACAGCTGTGCGCTAACTATGTCTACAGATGGTGATTGTTGGAAATGTTGCTTTCTGCAGCTTCTTACGGTTCTTCTACACCTAGGGTAAACAGTAAGGGAGACAAGTACAGGTGTGCGCTAACTACGTCCTTAGGTGGTCAATGTTGCAAATAGTATTTTCTGCAGCTCCTTACAGTTCTCCTTCACCTAGCAAAGAAAGAAGGGGAGACAGGTACAGCTGTGCGCTAACTATGTCTACAGATGGTGAATGTTGGAAATGTTGCTTTCTGCAACTCCTTACAGTTCTCCTTCACCTAGGGTAGAAAGAAGGGGAGACAGGTACAGCTGTGCGCTAACTATGTCTACAGATGGTGATTGTTGGAAATGGTGCTTTCTGCAGCTCCTTACAGTTCTCCTTCACCTAGGGTAGAAAGAAGGAGGACAGGTACAGCGGTGCGCTAACTATGTCTACAGATGGTGATTGTTGGAAATGGTGCTTTCTGCAGCTCCTTACAGTTCTCCTTCACCTAGGGTAGAAAGAAGGGGAGACAGGTACAGCTGTGCGCTAACTATGTCTACAGATGGTGATTGTTGGAAATGGTGCTTTCTGCAGCTCCTTACAGTTCTCCTTCCCCTAGGGTAGAAAGAAGGGTAGACAGGTACAGCTGTGCGCTAACTATGTCTACAGATGGTGAATATTGGAAATGTTGCTTTCTGCAGCTCCTTACAGTTCTCCTTCACCTAGGGTAGAAAGAAGGGGAGACAGGTACAGCTGTGCGCTATCTATGTCTACAGATGGTGAATGTTGGAAATGTTCCTTTCTGCAGCTCCTTACAGCTCTCCTTCACCTAGGGTTGAAAGAAGGGGAGACAGGTACAGCTGTGCGCTAACTATGTCTACAGATGGTGATTGTTGGAAATGGTGCTTTCTGCAGCTCCTTACAGTTCTCCTTCACCTAGGGTAGAAAGAAGGGGAGACAGGTACAGCTGTGCGCTAACTATGTTTACAGATGGTGATTGTTGGAAATGGTGCTTTCTGCAGCTCCTTACAGTTCTCCTTCACCTAGGGTAGAAAGAAGGGGAGACAGGTACAGCTGTGCGCTAACTATGTCTACAGATGGTGATTGTTGGTAATGGTGCTTTCTGCAGCTCCTTACAGTTCTCCTTCACCTAGGGTAGAAAGAAGGGGAGACAGGTACAGCTGTGCGCTAACTATGTTTACAGATGGTGATTGTTGGAAATGGTGCTTTCTGCAGCTCCTTACAGTTCTCCTTCACCTAGGGTAGAAAGAAGGGGAGACAGGTACAGCTGTGCGCTAACTATGTCTACAGATTGTGATTGTTGGAAATGGTGCTTTCTGCAGCTCCTTACAGTTCACCTTCACCTAGGGTAGAAAGAAGGGGGACAGGTACAGCTGTGCGCTAACTATGTCTACAGATGGTGATTGTTGGAAATGGTGCTTTCTGCAGCTCCTTGCAGTTCTCCTTCACCTAGGGTAGAAAGAAGGGGGACTGGTACAGCTGTGCGCTAACTATGTCTACAGATGGTGATTGTTGGAAATGGTGCTTTCTGCAGCTCCTTACACGTCTCCTTCACCTAGGGTAGAAAGAAGGGGGACTGGTACAGCTGTGCGCTAACTATGTCTACAGATGGTGATTGTTGGAAATGGTGCTTTCTGCAGCTCCTTACAGTTCTCCTTCACCTAGGGTAGAAAGAAGGGGAGACAGGTACAGCTGCGCGCTAACTATGTCTACAGATGGTGATTGTTGGAAATGGTGCTTTCTGCAGCTCCTTACAGTTCTCCTTCACCTAGGGTAGAAAGAAGGGGGACTGGTACAGCTGTGCGCTAACTATGTCTACATATGGTGATTGTTGGAAATGGTGCTTTCTGCAGCTCCTTACAGTTCTCCTTCACCTAGGGTAGAAAGAAGGGGAGACAGGTACAGCTGTGCGCTAACTATGTCTACAGATGGTGATAGTTGGAAATGGTGCTTTCTGCAGCTCCTTACAGTTCTCCTTCACCTAGGGTAGAAAGAAGGGGGACAGGCACAGCTGTGCGCTAACTATGTCTACAGATGGTGATTGTTGGAAATGGTGCTTTCTGCAGCTCCTTAGAGTTCTCCTTCACCTAGGGTAGAAAGAAGGGGGACTGTTACAGCTGTGTGCTGACTATGTCTACAGATGGTGATTGTTGGAAATGGTGCTTTCTGCAGCTCCTTACAGTTCTCCTTCACCTAGGGTAGAAAGAAGGGGAGACAGGTACAGCTGTGCGCTAACTATGTCTACAGATGGTGATTGTTGGAAATGGTGCTTTCTGCAGCTCCTTACAGTTCTCCTTCACCTAGGGTAGAAAGAAGGGGAGACAGGTACAGCTGAGCGCTAACTATGTCTACAGATGGTGATTGTTGGAAATGGTGCTTTCTGCAGCTCCTTACAGTTCTCCTTCATGTAGGGAAGAAAGTAGGGGAGACAGGTACAGCTGTGCGCTAACTATGTCTACAGATGGTGATTGTTGGAAATGTTGCTTTCTGCAGCTTCTTACAGTTCTCCTTCACCTAGGGTAGAAAGAAGGGGAGACAGGTACAGCTGTGCGCTAACTATGTCTACAGATGGTAATTGTTGGAAATGGTGCTTTCTGCAGCTCCTTACAGTTCTCCTTCACCTAGGGTAGAAAGAAGGGGAGACAGGTACAGCTGTGCGCTAACTATGTCTACAGATGGTGATTGTTGGAAATGTTGCTTTCTCCAGCTTCTTACGGTTCTTCTACACCTAGGGTAAACAGTAAGGGAGACAAGTACAGGTGTGCGCTAACTACGTCCTTAGGTGGTCAATGTTGAAAATGGTATTTCCTTCAGCTCCTTACAGTTCTCCTTCACCTAGGGAAGAAAGAAGGGGAGACAGGTACAGCTGTGCGCTAACTATGTCTACAGATGGTGATTGTTGGAAATGGTGCTTTCTGCAGCTCCTTACAGTTCTCGTTCACCAAGGGAAGAAAGAAGGGGAGACAGGTACAGCTGTGCGCTAACTATGTCTACAGATGGTGATTGTTGGAAATGGTGCTTTCTGCAGCTCCTTACAGTTCTCCTTCACCTAGGGTAGAAAGAAGGGGAGACAGGTACAGCTGAGCGCTAACTATGTCTACAGAAGGTGATTGTTGGAAATGGTGCTTTCTGCAGCTCCTTACAGTTCTCCTTCCCCTAGGGTAGAAAGAAGGGTAGACAGGTACAGCTGTGCGCTAACTATGTCTACAGATGGTGAATATTGGAAATGTTGCTTTCTGCAGCTCCTTACAGTTCTCCTTCACCTAGGGTAGAAAGAAGGGGAGACAGGTACAGCTGTGCGCTATCTATGTCTACAGATGGTGAATGTTGGAAATGTTCCTTTCTGCAGCTCCTTACAGCTCTCCTTCACCTAGGGTTGAAAGAAGGGGAGACAGGTACAGCTGTGCGCTAACTATGTCTACAGATGGTGATTGTTGGAAATGGTGCTTTCTGCAGCTCCTTACAGTTCTCCTTCACCTAGGGTAGAAAGAAGGGGAGACAGGTACAGCTGTGCGCTAACTATGTTTACAGATGGTGATTGTTGGAAATGGTGCTTTCTGCAGCTCCTTACAGTTCTCCTTCACCTAGGGTAGAAAGAAGGGGAGACAGGTACAGCTGTGCGCTAACTATGTCTACAGATGGTGATTGTTGGTAATGGTGCTTTCTGCAGCTCCTTACAGTTCTCCTTCACCTAGGGTAGAAAGAAGGGGAGACAGGTACAGCTGTGCGCTAACTATGTCTACAGATGGTGATTGTTGGAAATGGTGCTTTCTGCAGCTCCTTACAGTTCTCCTTCACCTAGGGTAGAAATAAGGGTGACAGGTACAGCTGTGCGCTATCTATGTCTACAGATGGTGATTGTTGGAAATGGTGCTTTATGCAGCTCCTTACAGTTCCCCTTCACCTAGGGTAGAAAGAAGGGGGACTGGTACAGCTGTGCGCTAACGATGTCTACAGATGGTGATTGTTGGAAATGGTGCTTTCTGCAGCTCCTTACAGTTCTCCTTCACCTAGGGTAGAAAGAAGGGGGACTGGTACAGCTGTGCGCTAACTATGTCTACAGATGGTGATTGTTGGATGTGGTGCTTTCTGCAGCTCCTTACAGTTCTCCTTCACCTACGGTAGAAAGAAGGGGGACTGGTACAGCTGTGCGCTAACTATGTCTACAGATGGTGATAGTTGGAAATGGTGCTTTCTGCAGCTCCTTACAGTTCTCCTTCACCTAGGGTAGAAAGAAGGGGAGACAGGTACAGCTGCGCGCTAACTATGTCTACAGATGGTGATTGTTGGAAATGGTGCTTTCTGCAGTTCCCTACTGTTCTCCTTCACCTAGGGTAGAAAGAAGGGGAGACATGTACAGGTGTGCGCTAACTATGTCTACAGATGGTGATTGTTGGAAATGGTGCTTTCTGCAGCTCCTTACAGTTCTCCATCACCTAGGGTAGAAAGAAGGGGGACTGGTACAGCTGTGCGCTAACTATGTCTACAGATGGTGATTGTTGGAAATGTTGCTTTCTGCAGCTGCTTACAGTTCTCCTTCACCTAGTGTTGAAAGAAGGGGGACAGGTACAGCTGTGCGCTAACTATGTCTACAGATGGTGATTGTTGGAAATGGTGCTTTCTGCAGCTCCTTACAGTTCTCCTTCACCTAGGGTAGAAAGAAGGGGCTTCACCTAGGGTAGAAAGAAGGGGAGACAGGTACAGCTGTGCGCTAACTATGTCTACAGATGGTGAATGTTGGAAATGTTGCTTTCTGCAGCTCCTTACAGTTCTCCTTCACCTAGGGTAGAAAGAAGGGGAGACAGGTACAGCTGTGCGCTATCTATGTCTACAGATGGTGAATGTTGGAAATGTTGATTTCTGCAGCTCCTTACAGCTCTCCTTCACCTAGGGTTGAAAGAAGGGGAGACAGGTACAGCTGTGCGCTAACTGTGTCTACAGATTTTTATTGTTGGAAATGGTGCTTTCTGCAGCTCCTTACAGTTCTCTTTCACCTAGGGTAGAAAGTAGGGGAGACAGGTACAGCTGTGCGCTAACTATGTTTACAGATGGTGATTGTTGGAAATGGTGCTTTCTGCAGCTCCTTACAGTTCTCCTTCACCTAGGGTAGAAAGAAGGGGAGACAGGTACAGCTGTGCGCTAACTATGTCTACAGATGGTGATTGTTGGAAATGGTGCTTTCTGCAGCTCCTTACAGTTCTCCTTCACCTAGGGTAGAAAGAAGGGGAGACAGGTACAGCTGTGCGCTAACTATGTCTACAGATGGTGATTGTTGGAAATGGTGCTTTCTGCAGCTCCTTACAGTTCTCCTTCACCTAGGGTAGAAAGAAGGGGAGACAGGTACAGCTGTGCGCTAACTATGTCTACAGATGGTGATTGTTGGAAATCGTGCTTTCTGCAGCTCCTTACAGTTCTCCTTCACCTAGGCTAGAAAGAAGGGGGACTGGTACAGCTGTGCGCTAACTATGTCTACAGATGGTGATTGTTGGAAATGGTGCTTTCTGCAGCTCCTTACAGTTCTCCTTCACCTAGGGTAGAAAGAAGGGGAGACAGGTACAGCTGTGCGCTAACTATGTCTACAGATGGTGATTGTTGGAAATGGTGCTTTCTGCAGCTCCTTACAGTTCTCCTTCACCTAGGGTAGAAAGAAGGGGAGACAGGTACAGCTGTGCGCTAACTATGTCTACAGATGGTGATTGTTGGAAATGGTGCTTTCTGCAGCTCCTTACAGTTCTCCTTCACGTAGGGAAGAAAGTAGGGGAGACAGGTACATCTGTGCGCTAACTATGTCTACAGATGGTGATTGTTGGAAATGGTGCTTTCTGCAGCTCCTTACAGTTCTCCTTCACCTAGGGTAGAAAGAAGGGGGACAGGTACAGCTGTGCGCTAACTATGTCTACAGATGGTGATTGTTGGAAATGGTGCTTTCTGCATCTCCTTACAGTTCTCCTTCACCTAGGGTAGAAAGAAGGGGAGACAAGTACAGCTGTGCGCTATCTATGTCTACAGATGGTGAATGTTGGAAATGTTGCTTTCTGCAGCTCCTTACAGCTCTCCTTCACCTAGGGTTGAAAGAAGGGGAGACAGGTACAGCTGTGCGCTAACTATGTCTACAGATGGTTATTGTTGGAAATGGTGCTTTCTGCAGCTCCTTACAGTTCTCTTTCACCTAGGGTAGAAAGTAAGAAAGACATGTACAGCTGTGCGCGAACTATGTCTACCGATGGTGATTGTTGGAAATGGTGCTTTCTGCAGCTCCTTACAGTTCTCCTTCACCTAGGGTACCAAGAAGGGGGACTGGTACAGCTGTGCGCTGACTATGTCTACAGATGGTGATTGTTGGAAATGGTGCTTTCTGCAGCTCCTTACAGTTCTCCTTCACCTAGGGTAGAAAGAAGGGGAGACAGGTACAGCTGTGCGCTAACTATGTCTACAGATGGTGATTGTTGGAAATGGTGCTTTCTGCAGCTCCTTACAGTTCTCCTTCACCTAGGGTAGAAAGAAGGGGAGACAGGTACAGCTGAGCGCTAACTATGTCTACAGATGGTGATTGTTGGAAATGGTGCTTTCTGCAGCTCCTTACATTTCTCCTTCACCTAGGGTAGAAAGAAGGGGAGACAGGTACAGCTGTGCGCTAACTATGTCTACAGATGGTGATTGTTGGAAATGTTGCTTTCTGCAGCTTCTTACGGTTCTTCTACACCTAGGGTAAACAGTAAGGGAGACAAGTACAGGTGTGCACTAACTACGTCCTTAGGTGGTCAATGCTGGAAATAGTAATTTCTGCAGCTTCTTACAGTTCTCCTTCACCTAGGGTAGAAAGAAGGGGAGACAGGTACAGCTGTGCGCTAACTATGTCTACAGATGGTGATTGTTGGAAATGGTGCTTTCTGCAGCTCCTTACAGTTCTCCTTCACGTAGGGAAGAAAGAAGGGGAGACAGGTACAGCTGTGTGCTAACTATGTCTACAGATGGTGATTGTTGGTAATGTTGCTTTCTGCAGCTTCTTACGGTTCTTCTACACCTAGGGTAAACAGTAAGGGAGACAAGTACAGGTGTGCGCTAAATACGTCCTTAGGTGGTCAATGTTCAAAATAGTATTTTCTGCAGCTTCTTACAGTTCTCCTTCCCCTAGGGTAGAAAGTAAGAGAGACATGTACAGCTGTGCGCTAAGTATGTCTACAGATGGTGATAGTTGGAAATGGTGCTTTCTGCAGCTCCTTACAGTTCTCCTTCACCTAGGGTAGAAAGAAGGGGAGACAGGTACAGCTGTGCGCTAACTATGTCTACAGATGGTGATTGTTGGAAATGGTGCTTTCTGCAGCTCCTTACAGTTCTCCTTCACCTAGGGTAGAAAGAAGGGGAGACAGGTACAGCTGTGCGCTAACTATGTCTACAGATGGTGATTGTTGGAAATGGTGCTTTCTGCAGCTCCTTACAGTTCTCCTTCACCTAGGGTAGAAAGAAGGGGAGACATGTACAGCTGTGCGCTAACTATGTCTACAGATGGTGATTGTTGGAAATGGTGCTTTCTGAAGCTCCTTACAGTTCTCCTTCACCTAGGGTAGAAAGAAGGGGAGACAGGTACAGCTGTGCGCTAACTATGTCTACAGATGGTGATTGTTGGAAATGGTGCTTTCTGCAGCTCCTTACAGTTCTCCTTCACCTAGGGTAGAAAGAAGGGGAGACAGGTACAGCTGTGCGCTAACTATGTCTACAGATGGTGATTGTTGGAAATGGTGCTCTCTGCAGCTCCTTACAGTTCTCCTTCACCTAGGGTAGAAAGAAGGGGAGACAGGTACTGCTGTGCGCTAACTATGTCTACAGATGGTGATTGTTGGAAATGGTGCTTTCTGCAGCTCCTTACAGTTCACCTTCACCTAGGGTAGAAAGAAGGGGAGACAGGTACAGCTGTGCGCTAACTATGTCTACAGATGGTGATTGTTGGAAATGGTGCTTTCTGCAGCTCCTTACAGTTCTCCTTCACCTAGGGTAGAAAGAAGGGGAGACATGTACAGCTGTGCGCTAACTATGTCTACAGATGGTGATTGTTGGACATGGTGCTTTCTGCAGCTCCTTACAGTTCTCCTTCACCTAGGGTAGAAAGAAGGGGAGACAGGTACAGCTGTGCGCTAACTATGTCTACAGATGGTGATTGTTGGAAATGGTGCTTTCTGCAGCTCCTTACAGTTCTCCTTCACCTAGGGTAGAAAGAAGGGGAGACATGTACAGCTGTGCGCTAACTATGTCTACAGATGGTGATTGTTGGAAATGGTGCTTGCTGCAGCTCCTTACAGTTCTCCTTCACCTAGGGTATAAAGAAGGCGAGACATGTACAGCTGTGCGCTAACTATGTCTACAGATGGAGATTGTTGGAAATGGTGCTTTCTGCAGCTCCTTACAGTTCTCCTTCACATAGGGTAGAAAGAAGGGGAGACAGGTACAGCTGTGCGCTAACTATGTCTACAGATGGTGATTGTTGGAAATGGTGCTTTCTGCAGCTCCTTACAATTCCCCTTCACGTAGGGAAGGAAGAAGGGGAGACAGGTACAGCTGTGCGCTAACTATGTCTACAGATGGTGATTGTTGGAAATGTTGCTTTCTGCAGCTTCTTACGTTTCTTCTACACCTAGGGTAAACAGTAAGGGAGACAAGTACAGGTGTACGCTAACTACGTCCTTAGGTGGTCAATGTTGGAAATAGTATTTTCTGCAGCTCCTTACAGTTCTCCTTCACCTAGGGTAGAAAGAAGGGGAGACAGGTACAGCTGTGCGCTAACTATGTCTACAGATGGTGATTGTTGGAAATGGTGCTTTCTGCAGCTCCTTACAGTTCTCCTTCACCTAGGGTAGAAAGAAGGGGAGACAGGTACAGCTGTGTGCTAACTATGTCTACAGATGGTGAATGTTGGAAATGTTGCTTTCTGCAGCTCCTTACAGTTCTCCTACACCTAGGGTTGAAAGAAGGCGAGACAGGTACAGCTGTGCGCTAACTATGTCTACAGATGGTGATTGTTGGAAATGGTGCTTTCTGCAGCTCCTTACAGTTCTCCTTCACCTAGGGTAGAAAGAAGGGGAGACAGGTACAGCTGTGCGCTAACTATGTCTACAGATGGTGATTGTTGGGAATGGTGCTTTCTGCAGCTCCTTACAGTTCTCCTTCACCTAGGGTAGAAAGAGGGGGAGACAGGTACAGCTGTGCGCTAACTATGTCTACAGATGGTGATTGTTGGAAAAGGTGCTTTCTGCAGCTCCTTACATTTCTCCTTCACCTAGGGTAGAAAGAAGGTGGACAGGTACAGCTGTGCGCTAACTATGTCTACAGATGGTGATTGTCGGAAATGGTGCTTTCTGCAGCTCCTTACAGTTCTCCTTCACCTAGGGTAGGAAGAAGGGGAGACAGGTACAGCTGTGCGCTAACTATGTCTACAGATGGTGAATGTTGGAAATGTTGCTTTCTGCAGCTCCTTACAGTTCTCCTTCACCTAGGGTAGAAAGAAGGGGAGACAGGTACAGCTGTGCGCTAACTATGTCTACAGATGGTGATTGTTGGAAATGGTGCTTTCTGCAGCTCCTTACAGTTCTCCTTCACATAGGGTAGAAAGAAGGGGGACAGGTACAGCTGTGCGCTAACTATGTCTACAGATGGTGATTGTTGGAAATGGTCCTTTCTGCAGCTCCGTACAGTTCTCCTTCACCTAGGGTAGAAAGAAGGGGAGACAGGTACAGCTGTGCGCTAACTATGTCTACAGATGGTGATTGTTGGAAATGGTGCTTTCTGCAGCTCCTTACAGTTCTCCTTCATCTAGGGTAGAAAGAAGGGGGACAGGTACAGCTGTGCACTAACTATGTCTACAGATGGTGATTGTTGGAAATGGCGCTTTCTGCAGCTCCATACAGTTCTCCTTCACCTAGGGTAGAAAGAAGGGGAGACAGGTACAGCTGTGCGCTAACTATGTCTACAGATGGTGATTGTTGGAAATGGTGCTTTCTGCAGCTCCTTACAGTTCTCCTTCACCTAGGGAAGAAAGAAGGGGAGACAGGTACAACTGTGCGCTAACTATGTCTACAGATGGTGATTGTTGGAAATGGTGCTTTCTGCAGCTCCTTACAGTTCTCCTTCACCTAGGGTAGAAAGAAGGGGGACTGGTACAGCTGTGCGCTAACTATGTCTACAGATGGTGATTGTTGGAAATGGTGCTTTCTGCAGCTCCTTACAGTTCTCCTTCACCTAGGGTAGAAAGAAGGGGAGACAGGTACAGCTGTGCGCTAACTATGTCTACAGATGGTGATTGTTGGAAATGGTGCTTTCTGCAGCTCCTTCCAGTTCTCCTTCACGTAGGGAAGAAAGTAGGGGAGACAGGTACAGCTGTGCGCTAACTATGTCTACAGATGGTGATTGTTGGAAATGGTGCTTTCTGCATCTCCTTACAGTTCTCCTTCACATAGAGTAGAAAGAAGGGGAGACAGGTACAGCTGTGCGCTAACTATATCTACAGATGGTGATTGTTGGAAATGGTGCTTTCTGCAGCTCCTTACAGTTCTCCTTCACCTAGGGTAGAAAGAAGGGGAGACAGGTACAGCTGTGCGCTAACTATGTCTACAGATGGTGATTGTTGGAAATGTTGCTTTCTGCAGCTTCTTACGGTTCTTCTACACCTAGGGTAAACAGTAAGGGAGACAAGTACAGGTGTGCGCTAACTACGTCCTTAGGTGGTCAATGTTGGAAATAGTAATTTCTGCAGCTCCTTACAGTTCTCCTTCACCTAGGGTAGAAAGAAGGGGAGACAGGTACAGCTGTGCGCTAACTATGTCTACAGATGGTGATTGTTGGAAATGTTGCTTTCTGCAGCTTCTTACTGTTCTTCTACACCTAGGGTAAACAGTAAGGGAGACAAGTACAGGTGAGCGCTAACTACGTCCTTAGGTGGTCAATGTTGGAAATAGTATTTTCTGCAGCTCCTTACAGTTCTCCTTCACCTAGGGTAGAAAGAAGGGGAGACAGGTACAGCTGTGCGCTAACTATGTCTACAGATGGTGATTGTTGGAAATGGTGGTTTCTGCAGCTCCTTACAGTTCTCCTTCACCTAGGGTAGAAAGAAGGGGAGACAGGTACAGCTGTGCGCTAACTATGTCTACAGATGGTTATTGTTGGAAATGGCGCTTTCTGCAGCTCCTTACAGTTCTCCTTCACCTAGGGTAGAAAGAAGGGGAGACAGGTACAGCTGTGCGCTAACTATGTTTACAGATGGTGATTGTTGGAAATGGTGCTCTCTGCAGCTCCTTACACTTCTCCTTCACCTAGGGTAGAAAGAAGGGGAGACAGGTACAGCTGTGCGCTAACTATGTCTACAGATGGTGGTTGTTGGAAATGGTGCTTTCTGCAGCTCCTTACAGTTCTCCTTCACCTAGGGTAGAAAGAAGGGGGACTGGTACAGCTGTGCGCTAACTATGTCTACAGATGGTGATTGTTGGAAGGGGTGCTTTCTGCAGCTCCTTACAGTTCTCCTTCACCTAGGGTAGAAAGAAGGGGGACTGGTACAGCAGTGCGCTAACTATGTCTACAGATGGTGATTGTTGGAAATGGTGCTTTCTGCAGCTCCTTACAGTTCTCCTTCACCTAGGGTAGAAAGAAGGGGAGACAGGTACAGCTGCGCGCTAACTATGTCTACAGATGGTGATTGTCGGAAATGGTGCTTTCTGCAGCTCCTTACAGTTCTCCTTCACCTAGGGTAGAAAGAAGGGGAGACAGGTACAGCTGTGCGCTAACTATGTCTACAGATGGTGATTGTTGGAAATGGTGCTTTCTGCAGCTCCTTACAGGTCTCCTTCACCTAGGGTAGAAAGAAGGGGAGACAGGTACAGCTGTGCGCTAACTATGTCTACAGATGGTGATTGTTGGAAATGGTGCTTTCTGCAGCTCCTTACAATTCTCCTTCACCTAGGGTAGAAAGAAGGGGGACTGGTACAGCTGTGCGCTAACTATGTCTACAGATGGTGATTGTTGGAAATGGTGCTTTCTGCAGCTCCTTACAGTTCTCCTTCACCTAGGGTAGAAAGAAGGGGGAACGGTACAGCTGTGCGCTAACTATGTCTACAGATGGTGATTGTTGGAAATGGTGCTTTCTGCAGCTCCTTACATTTCTCCTTCACCTAGGGTAGAAAGAAGGGGAGACAGGTACAGCTGTGCGCTAACTATGTCTACAGATGGTGATAGTTGGAAATGGTGCTTTCTGCAGCTCCTTACAGTTCTCCTTCACCTAGGGTAGAAGGAATGGGGACAGGTACAGCTGTGCGCTAACTATGTCTACAGATGGTGATTGTTGGAAATGGTGCTTTCTTCAGCTCCTTACAGTTCTCCTTCACCTAGGGTAGAAAGAAGGGGAGACAGTTACAGCTGTGCGCTTACAATGTCTGCAGAGGGTGATTGTTGGAAATGAAGCTTTCTGCAGCTCCTTACAGTTCTCCTTCACCTAGGGTAGAAAGAAGGGGGACAGGTACAGCTGTGCGCTATGTCTACAGGTGGTGATTGTTGGAAACGGTGCTTTCTGCAGCTCCTTACAGTTCTCCTTCACCTAGGGTAGAAAGAAGGGGAGACAGGTACAGCTGTGCGCTAACTATGTCTACAGATGGTAATTGTTGGAAATGGTGCTTTCTGCAGCTCCTTACAGTTCTCCTTCACCTAGGGTAGAAAGAAGGGGAGACAGGTACAGCTGTGCGCTAACTATGTCTACAGATGGTGATAGTTGGAAATGGTGCTTTCTGCAGCTCCTTACAGTTCACCTTCACCAAGGGTAGAAAGAAGGGGAGACAGGTACAGCTGTGCGCTAACTATGTCTACAGATGGTGATTGTTGGAAATGGTGCTTTCTGCAGCTCCTTACAGTTCTCCTTCACCTAGGGTAGAAAGAAGGGGAGACAGGTACAGCTGTGCGCTAACTATGTCTACAGATGGTGATAGTTGGAAATGGTGCTTTCTGCAGCTCCTTACAGTTCTCATTCTCCTAGGGTAGAAAGAAGGGGAGACATGTACAGCTGTGCGCTAACTATGTCTACAGATGGTGATTGTTGGAAATGGTGCTTTCTGCAGCTCCTTACAGTTCTCCTTCACCTAGGGTAGAAAGAAGGGGAGACAGGTACAGCTGTGTGCTAACTATGTCTACAGATGGTGATTGTTGGAAATGGTGCTTTCTGCAGCTCCTTACAGTTCTCCATCACCTAGGGTAGAAAGAAGGGGAGACATGTACAGCTGTGCGCTAACTATGTCTACAGATGGTGATTGTTGGAAATGGTGCTTGCTGCAGCTCCTTACAGTTCTCCTTCACCTAGGGTAGAAAGAAGGCCAGACATGTACAGCTGTGCGCTAACTATGTCTACAGATGGTGATTGTTGGAAATGGTGCTTTCTGCAGCTCCTTACAGTTCTCCTTCACCTAGGGTAGAAAGAAGGGGAGACAGGTACAGCTGTGCGCTAACTATGTCTACGGATGATGATTGTTGGAAATGGTGCTTTCTGCAGCTCCTTACAGTTCTCCTTCACCTAGGGTAGAAAGAAGGGGAGACAGGTACAGCTGTGCGCTAACTATGTCTACAGATGGTGATTGTTGGAAATGGTGCTTTCCGCAGCTCCTTACAGTTCTCCTTCACCTAGGGTAGAAAGAAGGGGAGACAGGTACAGCTGTGCGCTAACTATGTCTACAGATGGTGATTGTTGGAAATGGTGCTTTCTGCAGCTCCTTACAGTTCTCCTTCACCTAGGGTAGAAAGAAGGGGAGACATGTACAGCTGTGCGCTAACTATGTCTACAGATGGTGATTGTTGGAAATGTTGCTTTCTGCAGCTTCTTACTGTTCTTCTACACCTAGGGTAAACAGTAAGGGAGACAAGTACAGGTGAGCGCTAACTACGTCCTTAGGTGGTCAATGTTGGAAATAGTATTTTCTGCAGCTCCTTACAGTTCTCCTTCACCTAGGGTAGAAAGAAGGGGAGACAGGTACAGCTGTGCGCTAACTATGTCTACAGATGGTGATTGTTGGAAATGGTGCTTTCTGCAGCTCCTTACAGTTCTCCTTCACCTAGGGTAGAAAGAAGGGGAGACAGGTACAGCTGTGCGCTAACTATGTCTACAGATGGTTATTGTTGGAAATGGCGCTTTCTGCAGCTCCTTACAGTTCTCCTTCACCTAGGGTAGAAAGAAGGGGAGACAGGTACAGCTGTGCGCTAACTATGTTTACAGATGGTGATTGTTGGAAATGGTGCTTTCTGCAGCTCCTTACACTTCTCCTTCACCTAGGGTAGAAAGAAGGGGGATTGGTACAGCTGTGCGCTAACTATGTCTACAGATGGTGGTTGTTGGAAATGGTGCTTTCTGCAGCTCCTTACAGTTCTCCTTCACCTAGGGTAGAAAGAAGGCGGACTGGTACAGCTGTGCGCTAACTATGTCTACAGATGGTGATTGTTGGAAGGGGTGCTTTCTGCAGCTCCTTACAGTTCTCCTTCACCTAGGGTAGAAAGAAGGGGGACTGGTACAGCTGTGCGCTAACTGTGTCTACAGATGGTGATTGTTGGAAATGGTGCTTTCTGCAGCTCCTTACAGTTCTCCTTCACCTAGGGTAGAAAGAAGGGGAGACAGGTACAGCTGCGCGCTAACTATGTCTACAGATGGTGATTGTCGGAAATGGTGCTTTCTGCAGCTCCTTACAGTTCTCCTTCACCTAGGGTAGAAAGAAGGGGAGACAGGTACAGCTGTGCGCTAACTATGTCTACAGATGGTGATTGTTGGAAATGGTGCTTTCTGCAGCTCCTTACAGGTCTCCTTCACCTAGGGTAGAAAGAAGGGGAGACAGGTACAGCTGTGCGCTAACTATGTCTACAGATGGTGATTGTTGGAAATGGTGCTTTCTGCAGCTCCTTACAATTCTCCTTCACCTAGGGTAGAAAGAAGGGGGACTGGTACAGCTGTGCGCTAACTATGTCTACAGATGGTGATTGTTGGAAATGGTGCTTTCTGCAGCTCCTTACAGTTCTCCTTCACCTAGGGTAGAAGGAAGGGGGACAGGTACAGCTGTGCGCTAACTATGTCTACAGATGGTGATTGTTGGAAATGGTGCTTTCTGCAGCTCCTTACAGTTCTCCTTCACCTAGGGTAGAAAGATGGGGGACTGGTAGAGCTGTGCGCTAACTATGTCTACAGATGGTGATTGTTGGAAATGGTGCATTCTGCAGCTCCTTACAGTTCTCCTTCACCTAGGGTAGAAAGAAGGGGAGACAGGTACAGCTGTGCGCTAACTATGTCTACAGATGGTGATTGTTGGAAATGGTGCTTTCTGCAGCTCCTTACAGTTCTCCTTCACCTAGGGTAGAAAGAAGGGCAGACAGGTACAGCTGTGCGCTAACTATGTCTACAGATGGTGATTGTTGGAAATGGTGCTTTCTTCAGCTCCTTACAGTTCTCCTTCACCTAGGGTAGAAAGAAGGGGAGACAGTTACAGCTGTGCGCTTACAATGTCTGCAGAGGGTGATTGTTGGAAATGAAGCTTTCTGCAGCTCCTTACAGTTCTCCTTCACCTAGGGTAGAAAGAAGGGGGACAGGTACAGCTGTGCGCTATGTCTACAGGTGGTGATTGTTGGAAACGGTGCTTTCTGCAGCTCCTTACAGTTCTCCTTCACCTAGGGTAGAAAGAAGGGGAGACAGGTACAGCTGTGCGCTAACTATGTCTATAGATGGTGATTGTTGGAAATGGTGCTTTCTGCAGCTCCTTACAGTTCTCCTTCACCTATGGTAGAAAGAAGGGAGACAGGTACAGCTGTGCGCTAACTATGTCTACAGATTTGTGATTGTTGGAAATGTTGCTTTCTGCAGCTCCTTACAGTTCTCCTTCACCTAGGGTTGAAAGAAGGGGAGACAGGTACAGCTGTGCACTGACTATGTCTACAGATGGTGAATGTTGGAAATGTTGCTTTCTGCAGCTCCTTACAGTTCTCCTTCACCTAGGGTAGAAAGAAGGGGAGACAGGTACAGCTGTGCGCTAACTATGTCTACAGATGGTGATTGTTGGAAATGGTGCTTTCTGCAGCCCCTTACAGTTCTCCTTCACCTAGGGTAGAAAGAAGGGGAGACAGGTACAGCTGTGCGCTAACTATGTCTACAGATGGTGATTGTTGGAAATGGTGCTTTCTGCAGCTCCTTACAGTTCTCCTTCACCTAGGGTAGAAAGAAGGGGAGACAGGTACAGCTGTGCGCTAACTATGTCTACAGATGGTAATTGTTGGAATTGGTGCTTTCTGCAGCTCCTTACAGTTCTCCTTCACCTAGGGTAGAAAGAAGGGGAGACAGGTACAGCTGTGCGCTAACTATGTCTACAGATGGTTATTGTTGGAAATGGTGCTTTCTGCAGCTCCTTACAGTTCTCCTTCACCTAGGGAAGAAAGTAGGGGAGACATGTACAGCTGTGCGCTAACTATGTCTACAGATGGTGATTGTTGGAAATGGTGCTTTCTGCAGCTCCTTACTCTTCTCCTTCACCTAGGGTAGAAAGAAGGGGAGACAGGTACAGCTGTGCGCTAACTATGTCTACAGATGGTGATTGTTGGAAATGGTGCTTTCTGCAGCTCCTTACAGTTCTCCTTCACCTAGGGTAGAAAGAAGGGGAGACAGGTACAGCTGTGCGCTAACTATGTCTACAGATGGTTATTGTTGGAAATGGCGCTTTCTGCAGCTCCTTACAGTTCTCCTTCACCTAGGGTAGAAAGAAGGGGAGACAGGTACAGCTGTGCGCTAACTATGTTTACAGATGGTGATTGTTGGAAATGGTGCTTTCTGCAGCTCCTTACACTTCTCCTTCACCTAGGGTAGAAAGAAGGGGGATTGGTACAGCTGTGCGCTAACTATGTCTACAGATGGTGGTTGTTGGAAATGGTGCTTTCTGCAGCTCCTTACAGTTCTCCTTCACCTAGGGTAGAAAGAAGGGGGACTGGTACAGCTGTGCGCTAACTATGTCTACAGATGGTGATTGTTGGAAGGGGTGCTTTCTGCAGCTCCTTACAGTTCTCCTTCACCTAGGGTAGAAAGAAGGGGGACTGGTACAGCTGTGCGCTAACTGTGTCTACAGATGGTGATTGTTGGAAATGGTGCTTTCTGCAGCTCCTTACAGTTCTCCTTCACCTAGGGTAGAAAGAAGGGGAGACAGGTACAGCTGCGCGCTAACTATGTCTACAGATGGTGATTGTCGGAAATGGTGCTTTCTGCAGCTCCTTACAGTTCTCCTTCACCTAGGGTAGAAAGAAGGGGAGACAGGTACAGCTGTGCGCTAACTATGTCTACAGATGGTGATTGTTGGAAATGGTGCTTTCTGCAGCTCCTTACAGGTCTCCTTCACCTAGGGTAGAAAGAAGGGGAGACAGGTACAGCTGTGCGCTAACTATGTCTACAGATGGTGATTGTTGGAAATGGTGCTTTCTGCAGCTCCTTACAATTCTCCTTCACCTAGGGTAGAAAGAAGGGGGACTGGTACAGCTGTGCGCTAACTATGTCTACAGATGGTGATTGTTGGAAATGGTGCTTTCTGCAGCTCCTTACAGTTCTCCTTCACCTAGGGTAGAAGGAAGGGGGACAGGTACAGCTGTGCGCTAACTATGTCTACAGATGGTGATTGTTGGAAATGGTGCTTTCTGCAGCTCCTTACAGTTCTCCTTCACCTAGGGTAGAAAGATGGGGGACTGGTAGAGCTGTGCGCTAACTATGTCTACAGATGGTGATTGTTGGAAATGGTGCATTCTGCAGCTCCTTACAGTTCTCCTTCACCTAGGGTAGAAAGAAGGGGAGACAGGTACAGCTGTGCGCTAACTATGTCTACAGATGGTGATTGTTGGAAATGGTGCTTTCTGCAGCTCCTTACAGTTCTCCTTCACCTAGGGTAGAAAGAAGGGCAGACAGGTACAGCTGTGCGCTAACTATGTCTACAGATGGTGATTGTTGGAAATGGTGCTTTCTTCAGCTCCTTACAGTTCTCCTTCACCTAGGGTAGAAAGAAGGGGAGACAGTTACAGCTGTGCGCTTACAATGTCTGCAGAGGGTGATTGTTGGAAATGAAGCTTTCTGCAGCTCCTTACAGTTCTCCTTCACCTAGGGTAGAAAGAAGGGGGACAGGTACAGCTGTGCGCTATGTCTACAGGTGGTGATTGTTGGAAACGGTGCTTTCTGCAGCTCCTTACAGTTCTCCTTCACCTAGGGTAGAAAGAAGGGGAGACAGGTACAGCTGTGCGCTAACTATGTCTATAGATGGTGATTGTTGGAAATGGTGCTTTCTGCAGCTCCTTACAGTTCTCCTTCACCTATGGTAGAAAGAAGGGAGACAGGTACAGCTGTGCGCTAACTATGTCTACAGATTTGTGATTGTTGGAAATGTTGCTTTCTGCAGCTCCTTACAGTTCTCCTTCACCTAGGGTTGAAAGAAGGGGAGACAGGTACAGCTGTGCACTGACTATGTCTACAGATGGTGAATGTTGGAAATGTTGCTTTCTGCAGCTCCTTACAGTTCTCCTTCACCTAGGGTAGAAAGAAGGGGAGACAGGTACAGCTGTGCGCTAACTATGTCTACAGATGGTGATTGTTGGAAATGGTGCTTTCTGCAGCCCCTTACAGTTCTCCTTCACCTAGGGTAGAAAGAAGGGGAGACAGGTACAGCTGTGCGCTAACTATGTCTACAGATGGTGATTGTTGGAAATGGTGCTTTCTGCAGCTCCTTACAGTTCTCCTTCACCTAGGGTAGAAAGAAGGGGAGACAGGTACAGCTGTGCGCTAACTATGTCTACAGATGGTAATTGTTGGAATTGGTGCTTTCTGCAGCTCCTTACAGTTCTCCTTCACCTAGGGTAGAAAGAAGGGGAGACAGGTACAGCTGTGCGCTAACTATGTCTACAGATGGTTATTGTTGGAAATGGTGCTTTCTGCAGCTCCTTACAGTTCTCCTTCACCTAGGGAAGAAAGTAGGGGAGACATGTACAGCTGTGCGCTAACTATGTCTACAGATGGTGATTGTTGGAAATGGTGCTTTCTGCAGCTCCTTACTCTTCTCCTTCACCTAGGGTAGAAAGAAGGGGAGACAGGTACAGCTGTGCGCTAACTATGTCTACAGATGGTGATTGTTGGAAATGGTGCTTTCCGCAGCTCCTTACAGTTCTCCTTCACCTAGGGTAGAAAGAAGGGGAGACAGGTACAGCTGTGCGCTAACTATGTCTACAGATGGTGATTGTTGGAAATGGTGCTTTCTGCAGCTCCTTACAGTTCTCCTTCACCTAGGGTAGAAAGAAGGGGAGACAGGTACAGCTGTGCGCTAACTATGTCTACAGATGGTAATTGTTGGAAATGGTGCTTTCTGCAGCTCCTTACAGTTCTCCTTCACCTAGGGTAGAAAGAAGGGGAGACAGGTACAGCTGTGCGCTAACTATGTCTACAGATGGTGATTGTTGGAAATGGTGCTTTCTGCAGCTCCTTACATTTCTCCTTCACCTAGGGTAGAAAGAAGGGGAGACATGTACAGCTGTGCGCTAACTATGTCTACAGATGGTGATTGTTGGAAATGGTGCTTTCTGCAGCTCCTTACAGTTCTCCTTCACCTAGGGTAGAAAGAAGGGGAGACAGGTACAGCTGTGCGCTAACTATGTCTACAGATGGTGATTGTTGGAAATGGTGCTTTCTGCAGCTCCTTACAGTTCTCCTTCACCTAGGGTAGAAAGAAGGGGAGACAGGTACAGCTGTGCGCTAACTATGTCTACAGATGGTGATTGTTGGAAATGGTGCTTGCTGCAGCTCCTTACAGTTCCCCTTCACCTAGGGTAGAAAGAAGGCGAGACATGTACAGCTGTGCGCTAACTATGTCTACTGATGGTGATTGTTGGAAATGGTGCTTTCTGCAGCTCCTTACAGTTCTCCTTCACCTAGGGTAGAAAGAAGGGGAGACAGGTACAGCTGTGCGCTAACTATGCCTACAGATGGTGATTGTTGGAAATGGTGCTTTCTGCAGCACCTTACAGTTTTCCTTCACCTAGGGTAGAAAGAAGGGGAGACAGGTACAGCTGTGCGCTAACTATGTCTACAGATGGTGATTGTTGGAAATGGTGCTCTCTGCAGCTCCTTACAGTTCACTTTCACGTAGGGAAGAAAGTAGGGGAGACAGGTACAGCTGTGCGCTAACTATGTCTACAGATGGTGATTGTTGGAAATGGTGCTTTCTGCAGCTCCTTACACTTCTCCTTCACCTAGGGTAGAAAGAAGGGGAGATAGGTACAGCTGTGCGCTAACTATGTCTACAGATGGTGATTGTTGGAAATGGTGCTTTCTGCAGCGCCTTACAGTTCTCCTTCACCTAGGGTAGAAAGAAGGGGAGACAGGTACAGCTGTGCGCTAACTATGTCTACAGATGGTGATTGTTGGAAATGTTGCTTTCTGCAGCTTCTTACGGTTCTTCTACACCTAAGGTAAACAGTAAGGGAGACAAGTACAGGTGTGCGCTAACTATGTCTACAGATGGTGGTTGTTGGAAATGTTGCTTTCTGCAGCGTATTACGGTTCTTCTACACCTAGGGTAAACAGTAAGGGAGACAAGTACAGGTGAGCGCTAACTACGTCCTTGGGTGGTCAGTGTTGGAAATAGTATTTTCTGCAGCTCCTTACAGTTCTCCTTCACCTAGGGTAGAAAGAAGGGGAGACAGGTAAAGCTGTGCGCTAACTATGTCTACAGATGGTAATGTTTGGAAATGGTGATTTCTGCAGCTCCTTACAGTTCTCCTTCACCTAGGGTAGAAAGAAGGGGAGACAGGTACAGCTGTGCGCTAACTATGTCTACAGATGGTGATTGTTGGAAATGGTGCTTTCTGCAGCTCCTTACAGTTCTCCTTCACCTAGGGTAGAAAGAAGGGGAGACATGTACAGCTGTGCGCTAACTATGTCTACAGATGGTGATTGTTGGAAATGGTGCTTTCTGCAGCTCCTTACAGTTCTCCTTCACCTAGGGTAGAAAGAAGGGGAGACAGGTACAGCTGTGCGCTAACTATGTCTACAGATGGTGATTGTTGGAAATGGTGGTTTCTGCAGCTCCTTACAGTTCTCCTTCACCTAGGGTAGAAAGAAGGGGAGACAGGTACAGCTGTGCGCTAACTAGGTCTACAGATGGTGATTGTTGGAAATGGTGCTTTCTGCAGCTCCTTACAGTTCTCCTTCACCTAGGGTAGAAAGAAGGGGAGACAGGTACAGCTGTGCGCTAACTATGTCTACAGATGGTGATTGTTGGAAATGGTGCTTTCTGCAGCTCCTTACAGTTCTCCTTCACCTAGGGTAGAAAGAAGGGGAGACATGTACAGCTGTGCGCTAACTATGTCTACAGATGGTGATTGTTGGAAATGGTGCTTTCTGCAGCTCCTTACAGTTCTCCTTCACCTAGGGTAGAAAGAAGGGGAGACAGGTACAGCTGTGCGCTAACTATGTCTACAGATGGTGATTGTTGGAAATGGTGCTTTCTGCAGCTCCTTACAATTCTCCTTCACGTAGGGAAGAAAGAAGGGGAGACAGGTACAGCTGTGCGCTAAGTATGTCTACAGATGGTGATTGTTGGAAATGTTGCTTTCTGCAGCTTCTTACGGTTCTTCTACACCTAAGGTAAACAGTAAGGGAGACAAGAACAGGTGTGCGCTAACTATGTCTACAGATGGTGGTTGTTGGAAATGTTGCTTTCTGCAGCTTATTACGGTTCTTCTACACCTAGGGTAAACAGTAAGGGAGACAAGTACAGGTGAGCGCTAACTACGTCCTTAGGTGGTCAGTGTTGGAAATAGTATTTTCTGCAGCTCCTTACAGTTCTCCTTCACCTAGGGTAGAAAGAAGGGGAGACAGGTAAAGCTGTGCGCTAACTATGTCTACAGATGGTGATTGTTGGAAATGGTGATTTCTGCAGCTCCTTACAGTTCTCATTCACCTAGGGTAGAAAGAAGGGGAGACAGGTACAGCTGTGCGCTAACTATGTCTACAGATGGTGATTGTTGGAAATGGTGCTTTCTGCAGCTCCTTACAGTTCTCCTTCACCTAGGGTAGAAAGAAGGGGAGACATGTACAGCTGTGCACTAACTATGTCTACAGATGGTGATTGTTGGAAATGGTGCTTGCTGCAGCTCCTTACAGTTCTCCTTCACCTAGGGTAGAAAGAAGGCGAGACATGTACAGCTGTGCGCTAACTATGTCTACAGATGGTGATTGTTGGACATGGTGCTTTCTGCAGCTCCTTACAGTTCTCCTTCACCTAGGGTAGAAAGAAGGGGAGACAGGTACAGCTGTGCGCTAACTATGTCTACAGATGGTGATTGTTGGAAATGGTGCTTTCTGCAGTTCCTTACAATTCTCCTTCACGTAGGGAAGAAAGAAGGGTAGGCAGGTACAGCTGTGCGCTAACTATGTCTACAGATGGTGATTGTTGGAAATGTTGCTTTCTGCAGCTTCTTACGGTTCTTCTACACCTAGGGTAAACAGTGAGGGAGACAAGTACAGGTGTGCTATAACTACGTCCTTAGGTGGTCAATGCTGGAAATAATAATTTCTGCAGCTCCTTACAGTTCTCCTTCACCTAGGGTAGAAAGAAGGGGAGACAGGTACAGCTGTGCGCTAACTATGTCTACAGATGGTGATTGTTGGAAATGGTGCTTTCTGCAGCTCCTTACAGTTCTCCTTCACCTAGGGTAAAAAGAAGGGGAGACAGGTACAGCTGTGCGCTAACTATGTCTACAGATGGTGATTGTTGGAAATGGTGCTTTCTGCAGCTCCTTACAGTTCTCCTTCACGTAGGGAAGAAAGTAGGGGAAACAGGTACAGCTGTGCACTAACTATGTCTACAGATGGTGATTGTTGAAAATGGTGCTTTCTGCAGCTCCTTACAGTTCTCCTTCACCTAGGGTTGAAAGAAGGGGAGACAGGTACAGCTGTGCGCTAACTATGTCTACAGATGGTGATTGTTGGAAATGGTGCTTTCTGCAGCTCCTTACAGTTCTCCTTCACCTAGGGTAGAAAGAAGGGGAGACAGGTACAGCTGTGCGCTAACTATGTCTACAGATGGTGATTGTTGGAAATGGTGCTTTCTGCAGCTCCTTACAGTTCTCCTTCACCTACGGTAGAAAGAAGGGGAGACAGGTACAGCTGTGCGCTAACTATGTCTACAGATGTTGATTGTTGGAAATGGTGCTTTCTGCAGCTCCTTACAGTTCTCCTTCACGTAGGGAAGAAAGAAGGGGAGACAGGTACAGCTGTGCGCTAACTATGTCTACAGATGGTGATTGTTGGAAATGTTGCTTTCTTGCAGCTCCTTAAGGTTCTTCTACACCTAGGGTAAACAGTAAGGGAGACAAGTACAGGTGTGCGCTAACTACGTCCTTAGGTGGTCAATGTTGGAAATAGTAATTTCTGCAGCTTCTTACAGTTCTCTTTCACCTAGGGTAGAAAGTAAGAGAGACATGTACAGCTGTGCGCTTACTATGTCTACAGATGGTGATTGTTGGAAATGGTGCTTTCTGCAGCTCCTTACAGTTCTCCTTCACCTAGGGAAGAAAGAAGGGGAGACAGGTACAGCTGTGCGCTAACTATGTCTACAGATGGTAAATGTTGGAAAAATTGCTTTCTGCAGCTTCTTACGGTTCTTTTACACGTAGGGTAAACAGTAAGGGAGACAAGTACAGGTGTGCGCTAACTATGTCTACAGATGGTGATTGTTGGAGATGGTGCTTTCTGCAGCTCCTTACAGTTCTCCTTCACCTAGGGAAGAAAGAAGGGGAGACAGGTACAGCTGTGCGCTAACTATGTCTACAGATGGTGATTGTTGGAAATGGTGCTTTCTGCAGCTCCTAACAGTTCTCCTTCACCTATGGTAGAAAGAAGTGGAGACAGGTACAGCTGTGCGCTAACTATGTCTACAGATGGTGATTGTTGGAAATGGTGCTTTCTGCAGCTCGTTACAGTTCTCCTTCACCTAGGGTAGAAAGAAGGGGGACAGGTACAGCTGTGCGCTAACTATGTCTACAGATGGTGATTGTTGGAAATGGTGCTTTCTGCAGCTCCTTACAGTTCTCCTTCACCTAGGGAAGAAAGAAGGGGAGACAGGTACAGCTGTGCGCTAACTATGTCTACAAATGGTGATTGTTGGAAATGTTGCTTTCTGCAGCTTCTTACAGTTCTCCTTCACCTAGGGTAGAAAGAAGGGGAGACAGGTACAGCTGTGCGCTAACTATGTCTACAGATGGTGATTGTTGAAAATGGTGCTTTCTGCAGCTCCTTACAGTTCTCCTTCACTTAGGGTAGAAAGAAGGGGAGACAGGTACAGCTGTGCGCTAACTATGTCTACAGATGGTGATTGTTGGAAATGTTGCTTTCTGAAGCTTCGTACGGTTCTTCTACACCTAGGGTAAACAGTAAGGGAGCAAGTACAGGTGTGCGCTAACTACGTCCTTAGGTGGTCAATGTTGGAAATAGTATTTTCTGCAGCTCCTTACAGTTCTCCTTCACCTAGGGTAGAAAGAAGGGGAGACAGGTACAGCTGTGCGCTAACTATGTCTACAGATGGTGATTGTAGGAAATGTTACTTTCTGCAGCATCTTACGGTTCTTCTACACCTAGGGTAAACAGTAAGGGAGACAAGTACAGGTGTGCGCTAACTACGTCCTTAGGTGGTCAATGTTGGAAATAGTATTTTCTGCAGCTCCTTACAGTTCTCCTTCACCTAGGGTAGAAAGAAGGGGAGACAGGTACAGCTGTCCGCTATCTATGTCTACAGAAGGTGAACGTTGGAAATGTTGCTTTCTGCAGCTCCTTCAAGCTCTCCTTCACCTAGGGTTGAAAGAAATGGAGACAGGTACAGCTGTGCGCTAACTGTGTCTACAGATGGTTATTGTTGGAAATGGTGCTTTCTGCAGCTCCTTACAGTTCTCCTTCACCTAGGGTAGAAAGAAGGGGAGACAGGTACAGCTGTGCGCTAACTATGTTTACAGATGGTGATTGTTGGAAATGGTGCTTTCTGCAGCTCCTTACAGTTCTCCTTCACCTAGGGTAGAAAGAAGGGGAGACAGGTACAGCTGTGCGCTAACTATGTCTACAGATGGTGATTGTTGGAAATGGTGCTTTCTGCAGCTCCTTACAGTTCTCCTTCACCTAGGATAGAAAGAAGGGGGACAGGTACAGCTGTGCGCTAACTATGTCTACAGATGGTGATTGTTGGAAATAGTGCTTTCTGCAGCTCCTTACAGTTCTCCTTCACCTAGGGTAGAAAGAAGGGGGACTGGTACAGCTGTGCGCTAACTATGTCTACAGATGGTGATTGTTGGAAATGGTGCTTTCTGCAGCTCCTTACAGTTCTCCTTCACCTAGGGTAGAAAGAAGGGGGATTGGTACAGCTGTGCGCTAACTATGTCTACAGATGGTGATTGTTGGAAATGATGCTTTCTGCAGCTCCTTACAGTTCTCCTTCACCTAGGGTAGAAAGAAGGGGGACTGGAACAGCTGTGCGCTATCTATGTCTACAGATGGTGATTGTTGGAAATGGTGCTTTCTGCAGCTCCTTACATTTCTCCTTCACCTAGGGTAGAAAGAAGGGGAGACAGGTACAGCTGTGCGCTAACTATGTCTACAGATGGTGATTGTTGGAAATGGTGCTTTCTGCAGCTCCTTACAGTTCTCCTTCACCTAGGGTAGAAAGAAGGGGAGACAGGTACAGCTGTGCGCTAACTATGTCTACAGATGGTGATTGTTGGAAATGGTGCTTTCTGCAGCTCCTTACAGTTCCCCTTCACCTAGGGTAGAAAGAAGGGGAGACAGGTACAGCTGTGCGCTAACTATGTCTGCAGATGGTGATTGTTGGAAATGGTGCTTTCTGCAGCTCCTTACAGTTCTCCTTCACCAAGGGTCGAAAGAAGGGGGACAGGTACAGCTGTGCGCTATGTCTACAGATGGTGATTGTTGGAAACGGTGCTTTCTGCAGCTCCTTACAGTTCTCCTTCACCTAGGGTAGAAAGAAGGGGAGACAGGTACAGCTGTGCGCTAACTAAGTCTACAGATGGTGATTGTTGGAAATGGTGCTTTCTGCAGCTCCTTACTGTTCTCCTTCACCTAGGGTAGAAAGAAGGGGAGACAGGTACAGCTGTGCGCTAACTATGTCTACAGATGGTGATTGTTGAAAATGTTGCTTTCTGCAGCTTCTTACGGTTCTTCTACACCTAGGGTAAACAGTAAGGGAGACAAGTACAGGTGAGCGCTAACTACGTCCTTAGGTGGTCAGTGTTGGAAATAGTATTTTCTGCAGCTCCTTACAGTTCTCCTTCACCTAGGGTAGATAGAATGGGAGACAGGTACATCTGTGCGCTAACTATGTCTACAGATGCTGATTGTTGGAAATGGTGCTTTCTGCAGCTCCTTACAGGTCTCCTTCACCTAGGGTAGAAAGAAGTGGAGACAGGTACAGCTGTGCGCTAACTATGTCTACAGATGGTGATTGTTGGAAATGGTGCTTTCTGCAGCTCCTTACAGTTCTCCTTCACGTAGGGAAGAAAGTAGGGGAGACAGGTACAGCTGTGCGCTAACTATGTCTACAGATGGTGATTGTTGGAAATGGTGCTTTCTGCAGCTCCTTACAGTTCTCCTTCACCTAGGGTAGAAAGAAGGGGAGACAGGTACAGCTGTGCGCTAACTATGTCCACAGATGGTGATTGTTGGAAATGGTGCTTTCTGCAGCTCCTTACAGTTCTCCTTCACCTAGGGTAGAAAGAAGGGGAGACAGGTACAGCTGTGCGCTAACTATGTCTACAGATGGAGATTGTTGGAAATGGTGCTTTCTGCAGCTCCTTACAGTTCTCCTTCACGTAGGGAAGAAAGAAGGGGAGACACGTACAGCTGTGCGCTAACTATGTCTACAGATGGTGATTGTTGGAAATGTTGCTTTCTGCAGCTACTTACGGTTCTTTTACACGTAGCGTAAACAGTAAGGGAGACAAGTACAGGTGTGCGCTAACTACGTCCTTAGGTGGTCAATGTTGGAAATAGTATTTTCTGCAGCTCCTTACAGTTCTCCTTCACCTAGGGTAGAAAGTAACAGAGACATGTACAGCTGTGTGCTAACTATGTCTACAGATGGTGATTGTTGGAAATGGTGCTTTCTGCAGCTCCTTACAGTTCTCCTTCACCTAGGGTAGAAAGTAAGAGAGACATGTACAGCTGTGCGCTAACTATGTCTACAGATGGTGATTGTTGGAGATGGTGCTTTCTGCAGCTCCTTACAGTTCTCCTTCACCTAGGGAAGAAAGAAGGGGAGACAGGTACAGCTGTGCGCTAACTATGTCTACAGATGGTGATTGTTGGAAATGGTGCTTTCTGCAGCTCCTTACAGTTCTTCTTCACTTAGGGTAGAAAGAAGGGGAGACAGGTACAGCTGTGCGCTAACTATGTCTACAGATGGTGATTGTTGGAAATGTTGCTTTCTGAAGCTTCGTACGGTTCTTCTACACCTAGGGTAAACAGTAAGGGAGCAAGTACAGGTGTGCGCTAACTACGTCCTTAGGTGGTCAATGTTGGAAATAGTATTTTCTGCAGCTCCTTACAGTTCTCCTTCACCTAGGGTAGAAAGAAGGGGAGACAGGTACAGCTGTGCGCTAACTATGTCTACAGATGGTGATTGTAGGAAATGTTACTTTCTGCAGCTTCTTACGGTTCTTCTACACCTAGGGTAAACAGTAAGGGAGACAAGTACAGGTGTGCGCTAACTACGTCCTTAGGTGGTCAATGTTGGAAATAGTATTTTCTGCAGCTCCTTACAGCTCTCCTTCACCTAGGGTAGAAAGAAGGGGAGACAGGTACAGCTGTGCGCTATCTATGTCTACAGAAGGTGAACGTTGGAAATGTTGCTTTCTGCAGCTCCTTACAGCTCTCCTTCACCTAGGGTTGAAAGAAATGGAGACAGGTACAGCTGTGCGCTAACTGTGTCTACAGATGGTTATTGTTGGAAATGGTGCTTTCTGCAGCTCCTTACAGTTCTCCTTCACCTAGGGTAGAAAGAAGGGGAGACAGGTACAGCTGTGCGCTAACTATGTTTACAGATGGTGATTGTTGGAAATGGTGCTTTCTGCAGCTCCTTACAGTTCTCCTTCACCTAGGGTAGAAAGAAGGGGAGACAGGTACAGCTGTGCGCTAACTATGTCTACAGATGGTGATTGTTGGAAATGGTGCTTTCTGCAGCTCCTTACAGTTCTCCTTCACCTAGGATAGAAAGAAGGGGGACAGGTACAGCTGTGCGCTAACTATGTCTACAGATGGTGATTGTTGGAAATGATGCTTTCTGCAGCTCCTTACAGTTCTCCTTCACCTAGGGTAGAAAGAAGGGGGACTGGAACAGCTGTGCGCTATCTATGTCTACAGATGGTGATTGTTGGAAATGGTGCTTTCTGCAGCTCCTTACAGTTCTCCTTCACCTAGGGTAGAAAGAAGGGGAGACAGGTACAGCTGCGCGCTAACTATGTCTACAAATGGTGATTGTTGGAAATGGTGCTTTCTGCAGCTCCTTACTGTTCTCCTTCACCTAGGGTAGAAAGAAGGGGAGACAGGTACAGCTGTGCGCTAACTATGTCTACAGGTGGTGATTGTTGGAAATGGTGCTTTATGCAGCTCCTTACAGTTCTCCTTCACCTAGGGTAGAAAGAAGGGGGACTGGTACAGCTGTGCGCTAACTATGTCTATAGATGGTGATTGTTGGAAATGGTGCCTTCTGCAGCTCCTTACAGTTCTCCTTCACCTAGGGTAGAAAGAAGGGGAGACAGGTACAGCTGTGCGCTAACTATGTCTACAGATGGTGGTTGTTGGAAATGGTGCTTTCTGCAGCTCCTTACATTTCTCCTTCACCTAGGGTAGAAAGAAGGGGAGACAGGTACAGCTGTGCGCTAACTATGTCTACAGATGGTGATTGTTGGAAATGGTGCTTTCTGCAGCTCCTTACAGTTCTCCTTCACCTATGGTAGAAAGAAGGGGAGACAGGTACAGCTGTGCACTAACTATGTCTACAGATGGTGATTGTTGGAAATGGTGCTTTCTGCAGCTCCTTACAGTTCCCCTTCACCTAGGGTAGAAAGAAGGGGAGACAGGTACAGCTGTGCGCTAACTATGTCTGCAGATGGTGATTGTTGGAAATGGTGCTTTCTGCAGCTCCTTACAGTTCTCCTTCTCCAAGGGTCGAAAGAAGGGGACAGGTACAGCTGTGCGCTATGTCTACAGATGGTGATTGTTGGAAACGGTGCTTTCTGCAGCTCCTTGCAGTTCTCCTTCACCTAGGGTAGAAAGAAGGGGAGACAGGTACAGCTGTGCGCTAACTAAGTCTACAGATGGTGATTGTTGGAAATGGTGCTTTCTGCAGCTCCTTACTGTTCTCCTTCACCTAGGGTAGAAAGAAGGGGAGACAGGTACAGCTGTGCGCTAACTATGTCTAAAGATGGTGATTGTTGAAAATGTTGCTTTCTGCAGCTTCTTACGGTTCTTCTACACCTAGGGTAAACAGTAAGGGAGACAAGTACAGGTGAGCGCTAACTACGTCCTTAGGTGGTCAGTGTTGGAAATAGTATTTTCTGCAGCTCCTTACAGTTCTCCTTCACCTAGGGTAGAAAGAAGGGGAGACAGGTACAGCTGTGCGCTAACTATGTCCACAGATGGTGATTGTTGGAAATGGTGCTTTCTGCAGCTCCTTACAGTTCTCCTTCACCTAGGGTAGAAAGAAGGGGAGACAGGTACAGCTGTGCGCTAACTATGTCTACAGATGGTGATTGTTGGAAATGGTGCTTTCTGCAGCTCCTTACTGTTCTCCTTCACGTAGGGAAGAAAGAAGGGGAGACAGGTACAGCTGTGCGCTAACTATGTCTACAGATGGTTATTGTTGGAAATGTTGCTTTCTGCAGCTTCTTACGGTTCTTCTACACCTAGGGTAAACAGTAAGGAGACAAGTACAGGTGTGCGCTAACTACGTCCTTAGGTGGTCAATGTTTGAAATAGTAATTTCTGCAGCTTCTTACAGTTCTCTTTCACCTAGGGTAGAAAGTAAGAGAGACATGTACAGCTGTGCGCTAACTATGTCTACAGATGGTGATTGTTGGAAATGGTGCTTTCTGCAGCTCCTTACAGTTCTCCTTCACCTAGGGAAGAAAGAAGGGGAGACAGGTACAGCTGTGCGCTAACTATGTCTACAGATGGTGAATGTTGGAAATGTTGCTTTCTGCAGCTTCTTACGGTTCTTTTACACGTAGGGTAAACAGTAAGGGAGACAAGTACAGGTGTGCGCTAACTACGTCCTTAGGTGGTCAATGTTGGAAATAGTATTTTCTGCAGCTCCTTACAGTTCTCCTTCACCTAGGGTAGAAAGTAACAGAGACATGTACAGCTGTGTGCTAACTATGTCTAGAGATGGTGATTGTTGGAAATGGTGCTTTCTGCAGCTCCTTACAGTTCTCCTCCACCTAGGGTAGAAAGTAAGAGAGACATGTACAGCTGTGCGCTAACTATGTCTACAGATGGTGATTGTTGGAGATGGTGGTTTCTGCAGCTCCTTACAGTTCTCCTTCACCTAGGGAAGAAAGAAGGGGAGACAGGTACAGCTGTGCGCTAACTATGTCTACAGATGGTGATTGTTGGAAATGGTGCTTTCTACAGCTCCTTACAGTTCTCCTTCACCTGGGGTAGAAAGAAGGGGAGACAGGTACAGCTGTGCGCTAACTATGTCTAGATATGGTGATTGTTGGAAATGGTGCTTTCTGCAGCTCCTTACAGTTCTCCTTCACCTAGGGTAGAAAGAAGGGGGACAGGTACAGCTGTGCGCTATGTCTACAGATGGTAATTGTTGGGAATGGTGCTTTCTGCAGCTCCTTACAGTTCTCCTTCACCTAGGGAAGAAAGAAGGGGAGACAGGTACAGCTGTGCGCTAACTATGTCTACAAATGGTGATTGTTGGAAATGTTGCTTTCTGCAGCTTCTTACAGTTCTCCTTCACCTAGGGTAGAATGAAGGGGAGACAGGTACAGCTGTGCGCTAACTATGTCTACAGATGGTGATTGTTGGAAATGGTGCTTTCTGCAGCTCCTTACAGTTCTCCTTCACCTAGGGTAGAAAGAAGGGGAGACAGGTACAGATGTGCGCTAACTATGTCTACAGATGGTGATTGTTGGAAATAGTGCTTTCTGAAGCTTCGTACGGTTCTTCTACACCTAGGGTAAACAGTAAGGGAGACAAGTACAGGTGTGCGCTAACTACGTCCTTAGGTGGTCAATGTTGGAAATAGTATTTTCTGCAGCTCCTTAGAGTTCTCCTTCACCTAGGGTAGAACGAAGGGGAGACAGGTACAGCTGTGCGCTAACTATGTCTACAGATGGTGATTGTTGGAAATGTTGCTTTCTGCAGCTTCTTACGGTTCTTCTACACCTAGGGTAAACAGTAAGGGAGACAAGTACAGGTGTGCGCTAACTACGTCCTTAGGTGGTCAATGTTGGAAATAGTATTTTCTGCAGCTCCTTACAGTTCTCCTTCACCTAGGGAAGAAAGACGGGGAGACAGGTACAGCTGTGCGCTAACTATGTCTACAGATGGTGAATGTTGGAAATGTTGCTTTCTGCAGATCCTTAGAGTTCTCCTTCACCTAGGGTAGATAGAAGGGGAGACAGGTACAGCTGTGCGCTAACTATGTCTACAGATGGTGATTGTTGGAAATGTTGCTTTCTGCAGCTTCTTACGGTTCTTCTACACCTAGGGTAAACAGTAAGGGAGACAAGTACAGGTGTGCGCTAACTACGTCCTTAGGTGGTCAATGTTGGAAATAGTATTTTCTGCAGCTCCTTACAGTTCTCCTTCACCTAGGGAGGAAAGACGGGGTGACAGGTACAGCTGTGCGCTAACTATGTCTACAGATGGTGAATGTTGGAAATGTTGCTTTCTGCAGATCCTTACAGTTCTCCTTCACCTAGGGTAGATAGAAGGGGAGACAGGTACAGCTGTGCGCTAACTATGTCTTCAGATGGTGATTTTTGGAAATGGTGCTGTCTGCAGCTCCTTACAGTTCTCCTTCACCTAAGGTAGAAAGAAGGGGAGACAGGTACAGCTGTGCGCTAACTATGTCTACAGATGCTGATTGTTGGAAATGGTGCTTTCTGCAGCTCCTTACAGTTCTCCTTCACCTAGGGTAGAAAGAAGGGGAGACACGTACAGCTGTGCGCTAACTATGTCTACAGATGGTGATTGTTGGAAATGGTGCTTTCTGCAGCTCCTTACAGTTCTCCTTCACGTAGGGAAGAAAGTAGGGGAGACAGGTACAGCTGTGCGCTAACTATGTCTACAGATGGTGATTGTTGGAAATGGTGCTTTCTGCAGCTCCTTACAGTTCTCCTTCACCTAGGGTAGAAAGAAGGGGAGACAGGTACAGCTGTGCGCTAACTATGTCCACAGATGGTGATTGTTGGAAATGGTGCTTTCTGCAGCTCCTTACAGTTCTCCTTCACCTAGGGTAGAAAGAAGGGGAGACAGGTACAGCTGTGCGCTAACTATGTCTACAGATGGTGATTGTTGGAAATGGTGCTTTCTGCAGCTCCTTACAGTTCACCTTCACCTAGGGTAGAAAGAAGGGGAGACAGGTACAGCTGTGCGCTAACTATGTCTACAGATGGTGATTGTTGGAAATGGTGCTTTCTGCAGCTCCTTACAGTTCTCCTTCACCTAGGGTAGAAAGAAGGGGAGACATGTACAGCTGTGCGCTAACTATGTCTACAGATGGTGATTGTTGGAAATGGTGCTTGCTGCAGCTCCTTACAGTTCTCCTTCACCTAGGGTAGAAAGAAGGCGAGACATGTACAGCTGTGCGCTAACTATGTCTACAGATGGTGATTGTTGGAAATGGTGCTTTGTGCAGCTCCTTACAGTTCTCCTTCACCTAGGGTAGAAAGAAGGGGAGACAGGTACAGCTGTGCGCTAACTATGTCTACAGATGGTGATTGTTGGAAATGGTGCTTTCTGCAGCTCCTTACAATTCTCCTTCACGTAGGGAAGAAAGAAGGGGAGACAGGTACAGCTGTGCGCTAACTATGACTACAGATGGTGATTGTTGGAAATGTTGCTTTCTGCAGCTTCTTACAGTTCTTCTACACCTAGGGTAAACAGTAAGGGAGACAAGTACAGGTGTGCGCTAACTACGTCCTTATGTGGTCAATGTTGGAAATAGTAATTTCTGCAGCTCCTTACAGTTCTCCTTCACCTAGGGTAGAAAGAAGGGGAGACAGGTACAGCTGTGCGCTAACTATGTCTACAGATGGTTACTGTTGGAAATGGCGCTTTCTGCAGCTCCTTACAGTTCTCCTTCACCTAGGGTAGAAAGATGGGGAGACAGGTACAGCTGTGCGATAACTATGTCTAGAGATGGTGATTGTTGGAAATGGTGTTTTCTGCAGCTCCTTACAGTTCTCCTTCACGTAGGGAAGAAAGTAGGGGAGACAGGTACAGCTGTGCGCTAACTATGTCTACAGATGGTGATTGTTGGAAATGTTGCTTTCTGCAGCTTCTTACGGTTCTTTTACACGTAGGGTAAACAGTAAGGGAGACAAGTACAGGTGTGCGCTAACTACGTCCTTAGGTGGTCAATGTTGGAAATAGTATTTTCTGCAGCTCCTTACAGTTCTCCTTCACCTTGGGTAGAAAGTAACAGAGACATGTACAGCTGTGCGCTAACTATGTCTACAGATGGTGATTGTTGGAAATAGTGCTTTCTGCAGCTCCTTACAGTTCTCCTTCACCTAGGGTAGAAAGTAAGAGAGACATGTACAGCTGTGCGCTAACTATGTCTACAGATGGTGATTGTTTGAGATGGTGCTTTCTGCAGCTCCTTACAGTTCTCCTTCACCTAGGGAAGAAAGAAGGGGAGACAGGTACAGCTGTGCGCTAACTATGTCTACAGATGGTGAATGTTGGAAATGTTGCTTTCTGCAGCTTCATACAGTTCTCCTTCACGTAGGGAAGAAAGTAGGGGAGACATGTACAGCTGTGCGCTAACTATGTCTACAGATGGTGATTGTTGGAAATGGTGCTTTCTGCAGCTCCTTACAGTTCTCCTTCACCTAGGGTAGAAAGAAGGGGAGACATGTACAGCTGTGCGCCAACTATGTCTACAGATGATGAGTGTTGGAAATGTTGCTTTCTGCAGCTTCTTACGGTTCTTCTACACGTAGGGTAAACAGTAAGGGAGACAAGTACAGGTGTGCGCTAACTACGTCCTTAGGTGGTCAATGTTGGAAATAGTATTTTCTGCAGCTCCTTACAGTTCTCCTTCACCTAGAGGTGAAAGTAACAGAGACATGTACAGCTGTGCGCTAACTATGTCTACAGATGGTGAATGTTGGAAATGTTGCTTTCTGCAGTTTCTTACAGTTCTCCTTCACGTAGGGAAGAAAGTAGGGGAGACATGTACAGCTGTGCGCTAACTATATCTACAGATGGTGATTGTTGGAAATGTTGCTTTCTGCAGCTTCTTACAGTTCTCCTTCACCTAGGGTAGAAAGTAAGAGAGACATGTACAGCTGTGCGTTAACTATGTCTACAGATGGTGATTGTTGGAAATGGTGCTTTCTGCAGCTCCTTACAGTTCTCCTTCACCTACGGTAGAAAGAAGGGGAGACATGTACAGCTGTGCGCTAACTATGTCTACAGACGGTGATTGTTGGAAATGGTGCTTTCTGCAGCTCCTTACAGATCACCTTCACCTAGGGTAGAAAGAAGGGGAGACATGTACAGCTGTGCGCTAACTATGTCTACAGACGGTGATTGTTGGAAATGGTGCTTTCTGCAGCTCCTTACAGTTCTCCTTCACGTAGGGAAGAAAGAAGGGGAGACAGGTACAGCTGTGCGCTAACTATGACTACAGATGGTGAATGTTGGAAATGTTGCTTTCTGCAGCTTCTTACAGTTCTTCTACACCTAGGGTAAACAGTAAGGGAGACCAGTACAGGTGTGCGCTAACTACGTCCTTAGGTGGTCAATGTTGGAAATAGTATTTTCTGCAGCTCCTTACAGTTCTCCTTCACCTAGGGTAGAAAGTAAGAGAGACATGTACAGCTGTGCACTAACTATGTCTACAGATGGTGATTGTTGGAAATGGTGCTTTCTGCAGCTCCTTACAGTTCTCCTTCACGTAGGGAAGAAAGAAGGGGAGACAGGTACAGCTGTGCGCTAACTATGTCTACAGATGGTGATTGTTGGAAATGGTGCTTTCTGCAGCTCCTTACAGTACTCCTTCACGTAGGGAAGAAAGAAGGGGAGACAGGTACAGCTGTGCGCTAACTATGTCAAGAGGGTGATTGTTGGAAATGGTGCTTTCTGCAGCTCCTTACAGTACTCCTTCACGTAGGGTAGAAAGTAAGAGAGACATGTACAGCTGTGCGCTAACTATGTTTACAGATGGTGATTGTTGGAAATGGTGCTTTCTGCAGCTCCTTACAGTTCTCCTTCACGTAGGGAAGAAAGAAGGGGAGACAGGTACAGCTGTGCGCTAACTATGTCTACAGATGGTGAATGTTGGAAATGGTGCTTTCTGCAGCTCCTTACAGTTCCCCTTCACGTAGGGTACAAAGAAGGGGAGACAGGTACAGCTGTGCGCTAACTGTGTCTACAGATGGTGAATGTTGGAAATGTTGCTTTCTGCAGCATCTTACGGTTCTTGTACACCTAGGGTAAACAGTAAGGGAGACAAGTACAGGTGTGCGCTAACTACGTCCTTAGGTGGTCAATGTTGGAAATTGTATTTTCTGCAGCTCCTTACAGTTCTCCTTCACCTAGGGTAGAAAGTAAGAGAGACATGTACAGCTGTGCGCTAACTATGTCTACAGATGGTGATTGTTGGAAATGGTGCTTTCTGCAGCTCCTTACAGTTCCCCTTCACGTAGGGTAGAAAGAAGGGGAGACAGGTACAGCTGTGCACTAACTATGTCTACAGATGGTGAATGTTGGAAATGTTGCTTTCTGCAGCATCTTACGGTTCTTCTACACCTAGGGTAAACAGTAAGGGAGACAAGTACTGGTGTGTGCTAACTACGTCCTTAGGTGGTCAATGTTGGAAATAGTATTTTCTGCAGCTCCTTACAGTTCTCCTTCACCTAGGGAAGAAAGAAGGGGAGACAGGTACAGCTGTGCGCTATGTCTACAGATGGTGAATGTTGGAAATGTAGCTTTCTGCAGCTTCTTACTGTTCTTCTACACCTAGGGTAAACAGTAAGGGAGACAAGTACAGGTGTGCGCTAACTATGTACACAGATGGTGATTGTTGGAAATGGTGCTTTCTGCAGCTCCTTACAGTTCTCCTTCACCTAGGGAAGAAAGAAGGGGAGACAGGTACAGCTGTGCGCTAACTATGTCTACAGATGGTGATTGTTGGAAATGTTGCTTTCTGCAGCTTCTTACGGTTCTTCTACACCTAGGGTAAACAGTAAGGGAGACATGTACAGGTGTGCGCTAACTACGTCCTTAGGTGGTCAATGTTGGAAATAGTATTTTCTGCAGCTCCTTACAGTTCTCCTTCACCTAGGGTAGAAAGTAAGAGAGACATGTACAGCTGTGAGCTAACTATGTCTACAGAAGGTGATTGTTGGAAATGGTGCTTTCTGCAGCTCCTTACAGTTCTCCTTCACCTAGGGAAGAAAGAAGGGGAGACAGGTACAGCTGTGCGCTAACTATGTCTACAGATGGTGAATGTTGGAAATGTTGCTTTCTGCAGCTTCTTACGGTTCTTCTACACCTAGGGTAAACAGTAAGGGAGACAAGTACAGGTGTGCGCTAACTACGTCCTTAGGTGGTCAATGTTGGAAATAGTATTTTCTGCAGCTCCTTACAGTTCTCCTTCACCTAGGGTACAAAGTAAGAGAGACATGTACAGCTGTGCGCTAACTATGTCTACAGATGGTGATTGTTGGAAATGGTGCTTTCTGCAGCTCCTTACAGTTCTCCTTCACCTAGGGTAGAAAGAAGGGGAGACAGGTACAGCTGTGCGCTAACTATGTCTACAGATGGTGATTGTTGGAAATGGTGCTTTCTGCAGCTCCTTACAGTTCTCCTTCACCAAGGTTAGAAAGTAAGGGAAACATGAACATTTGTGCGCTAACTATGTCTACATATGGTGAATGTTGGAAATGGTACTTTCTGCACATTCTTACAGTTCGTTTTCACATACTGTATAAAGGAATAGAGATATGTACAGGTGTGCGCAAACTATGTCGACAGATGGTGAATGTTGGAAAAGGGTGCTTTCTGCAGCTCCTTACAGTTCTCCTTCACCTAGGGTAGAAAGTAAGGGAGACATGTACAGCTGTGCGCTAACTATATCTACGGATGGTGAATGTTAGAAATGGTGCTTTCTGCAGCTCCTTACAGTTCTCCTTCACCTAGGGTAGAAAGTAAGGGAGACATGTACAGCTGTGAGCTAACTATATCTATGGATGGTGAATGTTAGAAATGGTGCTTTCTGCAGCTCCTTACAGTTCTCCTTCACCTAGGGTAGAAAGTAAGGGAGACATGTAGTGCTGTGCGCTAACTATGTCTACAGATGGAAAATGTTCATAATGGTGCTTTATGCATCTCCATACAGTTCTTCTTCATCAGGGGTAGAAAGTAAGGGAGACATGTACAGCTGTGCGCTAACTATGTCTATAGATAGTGAATGTTGGTAATGGTGCTTTCTGCAGCTCCTTACAGTTCTCCTTCACCAAGGTTAGAAAGTAAGGGAAACATGTACATTTGTGCGCTATCTATGTCTACATATGGTGAATGGTGGAAATGGTACTTTTTGCACATTCTTACAGTTCGTTTTCACATACTGTATAAAGGAATAGAGATATGTACAGGTGTGCGCAAACTATGTCTACAGATGGTGAATGTTGGAAAAGGGTGCTTTCTGCAGCTCCTTACAGTTCTCCTTCATCTAAGGTAGAAAGTAAGGGAGACATGTACAGCTGTGCGCTAACTATACCTACGGATGGTGAATGTTGGAAATGTTGCTTTCTGCAGCTCTTTTCAGTTCTCCTTCAACAAGGGTTGAATGTAAGGCAGACATGTGGGGTGTGCGCTAACTATATCTACGGATGGTGAATGTTAGAAATGTTGCTTTCTGCAGCTCCTTACAGTTCTCCTTCACCTAGGGAAGAAAGTAGGGCAGACATGTACAGGTGTGTGATAACGATGTCTACAGATGGTGAGTGTTGGAAATGGTGAGTTCTGCAGCTCCCTATAGTTCTTCTTCACCTAGGGTAGAAAGTAAGGGAGACATGTACTGCTGTGGTCTAACCATGTCTACGGATGGTGAATGTTGGAAATGGTGCTTTCTGCAGCTCCTTACAGTTCTCCTTCACCTAGGGTAGAAAGTAAGGAAGATGTGTATGGGTGTGCGCTAACCATGTCTACACATCGTGAATGTTGGAAATGGTGATTACTGCAGCTCTTTTCAGTTCTCCTTCATCAAGTGTAGAATGTAAGGGAGACATGTGAGTTGTGTGTTAACTATTTCTAGAGATGTTGAACATTGGAAATGGTGCTTTCTGCAGCTCTTTTCAGTTCTCCTTCAACAAGGGTTGAATGTAAGGCAGACATGTGAGGTGTGCGCTAACTACGTCTAGAGATGGTGAATGTTGGAAATGGTGCTTTCTGCAGCTCCTTACAGTTCTCCTTCACCTAGGCAAGAACGTAAGGGAGGCATGTACAGCTCTGCGCTAACTATATCTACGGATGGTGAATGTTAGAAATGGTGCTTTCTGCAGCTCCTTACAGTTCTCCTTCACCTAGGGTAGAAAGTAAGGGAGACATGTACAGCTGTGCGCTAACTACATCTATGGATGGTGAATGTTAGAAATGGTGCTTTCTGCAGCTCCTTACAGTTCTCCTTCACCTAGGGCAGAAAGTAAAGGAGACATGTAGTGCTGTGCGCTAACTATGTCTACAGATGGAAAATGTTCATAATGGTGCTTTATGCATCTCCATACAGTTCTTCTTCATCAGGGGTAGAAAGTAAGGGAGACATGTACAGCTGTGCGCTAACTATGTCTACAGATGGTGAATGTTGGTAATGGTGCTTTCTGCAGCTCCTTACAGTTCTCCTTCACCTAGGTTAGAAAGTAAGGGAAACACGTACATTTGTGCGCTATCTATGTCTACATATGGTGAATGGTGGAAATGGTACTTTCTGCACATTCTTACAGTTCGTTTTCACATACTGTATAAATTAATAGAGATATGTACAGGTGTGCGCAAACTATGTCTACAGATGGTGAATGTTGGAAAAGGGTGCTTTCTGCAGCTCCTTACAGTTCTCCTTCATCTAAGGTAGAAAGTAAGGGAGACATGTACAGATGTGCGCTAACTATACCTACGGATGGTGAATGTTAGAAATGGTGTTTTCTGCAGCTCCTTACAGTTCTCCTTCTCCTAGGGAAGAAAGTAGGGGAGACATTTACAGGTGTGCGCTAATTATCTCTACAGATGGTGAATGTTGGAAATGGTGCTTTCTGCAGCTCCTTACAGTTGTCCTTCACCTAGGGTAGAAAGTAAGAGAGACATGTACAGCTGTGCGCTAACTATATCTACGGATGGTGAATGTTAGAAATGTTGCTTTCGGCAGCTCCTTACAGTTCTCCTTCACCTAGGGAAGATAGTAGGGCAGACATGTACAGGTGTGTGCTAACGATGTCTACAGATGGCGAGTGTTGGAAATGGTGAGTTTTGCAGCTCCTTATAGTTCTTCTCCACCTAGGGTAGAAAGTAAGGGAGACATGTACAGCTGTGGTCTAACCATGTCTACGGATGGTGAATGTTGGAAATGGTGCTTTCTGCAGCTCCTTGCAATTCTCCTTCACCTAGGGTAGAAAGTAAGGAAGATGTGTATGGGTGTGCGCTAACCATGTCTACAATTCGTGAATGTTGGAAATGGAGATTACTGCAGCTCTTTTCAGTTCTCCTTCATCAACGGTAGAATGTAAGGGAGACATGTGAGGTGTGCGCTAACTATTTCTAGAGATGTTGAACATTGGAAATGGTGCTTTCTGCAGCTCCTTACAGTTCTCGTTCACCCAGAGTAGAAAGTAATTGAGACATGTACATGATGTGCGCTATCTATGTCTACAAATGGTGAAGGTTGGAAATGGTGCTTTCGGCAGCTCCTTACAGTTCGTCTTCAAGGGTAGAAAGTATGGGTGACATGTACACTGTGCGCAGCTATGTCTACAGATGGTGAATGGTGGAAATGGTGCTTTCTGCATCTCCTTACAGTTCTCCTTCACCTAGGCAAGAACGTAAGGGAGGAATGTACAGCTCTGCGCTAACTATGTCTACAGATGGTGAATGTTGGAAAAGGTGCTTTCTGCAGCTCCTTACGGTTCTCCTTCACCAAGGGTAGACACTATGGGAGACATGTACAGGAGTGCGCCAACTATGCCAGTGATGGTCAATGTTGGAAATGGTGCTTTCTGCAGCTCCTTACAGTTCTTTTCACCTAGAGTAGAAAGTAAGGGAGACATATACAGCTGTGCGCTAACTATGTCTACAGATGGTGATTGTTGGAAATGGTGCTTTCTGCAGCTCCTTACAGTTCTCCTTCACGTAGGGCAGAAAGAAGGGGAGACAGGTACAGCTGTGTGCTAACTATGTCTACAGATGGTGAATGTTGGAAATGTTGCTTTCTGCAGCTTCTTACGGTTCTTCTACACCTAGGGTAAACAGTAAGGGAGACAAGTACAGGTGTGCGCTAACTACGTCCTTAGGTGGTCAATGTTGGAAATAGTATTTTCTGCAGCTCCTTACAGTTCTCCTTCACCTAGGGGTGGAAAGTAAGAGAGACATGTACAGCTGTGCGCTAACTATGTCTACAGGTAGTGATTGTTGGAAATGGTGCTTTCTGCAGCTCCTTACAGTTCTCCTTCACCTAGGGAAGAAAGAAGGGGAGACAGGTACAGCTGTGCGCTAACTATGTCTACAGATAGTGATTGTTGGAAATGGTGTTTTCTGCAGCTCCTTACAGTTCTACTTCACGTAGGGAAGAAAGAAGGGGAGACAGGTACAGCTGTGCGCTAACTATGTCTACAGATGGTGATTGTTGCAAATGTTGCTTTCTGCAGCTTCTTACGGTTCTTCTACACTAGGGTAAACAGTAAGGGAGACAAGTACAGGTGTGCGCTAACTAGGTCTACAGATGGTTATTGTTGGAAATGGTGCTTTCTACAGCTCCTTACAGTTCTCCTTCACCTAGGGTAGAAAGAAGGGGAGACTGGTACACTTGTGCGCTAACTATGTCTACAGATGGTGATTGTTGGAAATGGTGCTTTCTGCAGCTCCTTACAGTTCTCCTTCACCTAGGGAAGAAAGAAGGGGAGACTGGTACAGCTGTGCGCTAACTATGTCTACAGATGGTGAATGTTGGAAATGTTGCTTTCTGCAGCTTCTTACGGTTCTTCTACACCTAGGGTAAACAGTAAGGTAGACAAGTACAGTTGTGCGCTAACTACATCCTTAGGTGGTCAATGTTGGAAATAGTATTTTCTGCAGCTCCTTACAGTTCTCCTTCACCTTGGGTAGAAAGTAAGAGAGACATGTACAGCTGTGCGCTAACTATGTCTACAGATGGTGATTGTTGGAAATGGTGCTTTCTGCAGCTCCTTACAGTTCTCCTTCACCAAGGTTAGAAAGTAAGGGAAACATGTACATTTGTGCGCTAACTATGTCTACATATGGTGAATGTTGGAAATGGTACTTTCTGCACATTCTTACAGTTCGTTTTCACATACTGTATAAAGGAATAGAGATATGTACAGGTGTGCGCAAACTATGTCGACAGATGGTGAATGTTGGAAAAGGGTGCTTTCTGCAGCTCCTTACAGTTCTCCTTCACCTAGGGTAGAGAGTAAGGGAGACATGTACAGCTGTGCGCTAACTATATCTACGGATGGTGAATGTTAGAAATGGTGCTTTCTGCAGCTCCTTACAGTTCTCCTTCACCTAGGGTAGAAAGTAAGGGAGACATGTACAGCTGTGCGCTAACTACATCTATGGATGGTGAATGTTAGAAATGGTGCTTTCTGCAGCTCCTTACAGTTCTCCTTCACCTAGGGTAGAAAGTAAGGGAGACATGTAGTGCTGTGCGCTAACTATGTCTACAGATGGAAAATGTTCATAATGGTGCTTTATGCATCTCCATACAGTTCTTCTTCATCAGGGGTAGAAAGTAAGGGAGACATGTACAGCTGTGCGCTAACTATGTCTACAGATGGTGAATGTTGGTAATGGTGCTTTCTGCAGCTCCTTACAGTTCTCCTTCACCTAGGTTAGAAAGTAAGGGAAACACGTACATTTGTGCGCTATCTATGTCTACATATGGTGAATGGTGGAAATGGTACTTTCTACACATTCTTACAGTTCGTTTTCACATACTGTATAAAGGAATAGAGATATGTACAGGTGTGCGCAAACTATGTCTACAGATGGTGAATGTTGGAAAAGGGTGCTTTCTGCAGCTCCTTACAGTTCTCCTTCATCTAAGGTAGAAAGTAAGGGAGACATGTACATTTGTGTGCTAACTATAACTACGGATGGTGAATGTTAGAAATGGTGTTTTCTGCAGCTCCTTACAGTTCTCCTTCACCTAGGGAAGAAAGTAGGGGAGACATTTACAGGTGTGCGCTAATTATCTCTACAGATGGTGAATGTTGGAAATGGTGCTTTCTGCGGCTCCTTACAGTTGTCCTTCACCTAGGGTAGAAAGTAAGAGAGACATGTACAGCTGTGCGCTAACTATATCTACGGATGGTGAATGTTAGAAATGTTGCTTTCTGCAGCTCCTTACAGTTCTCCTTCACCTAGGGAAGAAAGTAGGGCAGACATGTACAGGTGTGTGCTAACGATGTCTACAGATGGCGAGTGTTGGAAATGGTGAGTTTTGCAGCTCCTTATAGTTCTTCTCCACCTAGGGTAGAAAGTAAGGGAGACATGTACAGCTGTGGTCTAACCATGTCTACGGATGGTGAATGTTGGAAATGGTGCTTTCTGCAGCTCCTTGCAGTTCTCCTTCAATTAGGGTAGAAAGTAAGGAAGATGTGTATGGGTGTGCGCTAACCATGTCTACAAATCGTGAATGTTGGAAATGGTGATTACTGCAGCTCTTTTCAGTTCTCCTTCATCAACGGTAGAATGTAAGGGAGACATGTGAGGTGTGCGCTAACTATTTCTAGAGATGTTGAACATTGGAAATGGTGCTTTCTGCAGCTCCTTACAGTTCTCGTTCACCCAGAGTAGAAAGTAATTGAGACATGTACATGATGTGCGCTATCTATGTCTACAAATGGTGAAGGTTGGAAATGGTGCTTTCGGCAGCTCCTTACAGTTCGTCTTCAACAAGGGTAGAAAGTATGGGAGACATGTACACTGTGCGCAGCTATGTCTACAGATGGTGAATGGTGGAGATGGTGCTTTCTGCATCTCCTTACAGTTCTCCTTCACCTAGGCAAGAACGTAAGGGAGGCATGTACAGCTCTGCGCTAACTATGTCTACAGATGGTGAATGTTGGAAAAAGTGCTTTCTGCAGCTCCTTACGGTTCTCCTTCACCAAGGGTAGACACTATGGGAGACATGTACAGGAGTGCGCCAACTATGCCAGTGATGGTCAATGTTGGAAATGGTGCTTTCTGCAGCTCCTTACGGTTCTTTTCACCTAGAGTAGAAAGTAAGGGAGACATATACAGCTGTGCGCTAACTATGTCTACAGATGGTGATTGTTGGAAATGGTGCTTTCTGCAGCTCCTTACAGTTCTCCTTCACGTAGGGCAGAAAGAAGGGGAGACAGGTACAGCTGTGCGCTAACTATGTCTACAGATGGTGAATGTTGGAAATGTTGCTTTCTGCAGCTTCTTACGGTTCTTCTACACCTAGGGTAAACAGTAAGGGAGACAAGTACAGGTGTGCGCTAACTACGTCCTTAGGTGGTCAATGTTGGAAATAGTATTTTCTGCAGCTCCTTACAGTTCTCCTTCACCTAGGGGTAGAAAGTAAGAGAGACATGTACAGCTGTGCGCTAACTATGTCTACAGGTGGTGATTGTTGGAAATGGTGCTTTCTGCAGCTCCTTACAGTTCTCCTTCACCTAGGGAAGAAAGAAGGGGAGACAGGTACAGCTGTGCGCTAACTATGTCTACAGATAGTGATTGTTGGAAATGGTGCTTTCTGCAGCTCCTTACTGTTCTACTTCACGTAGGGAAGAAAGAAGGGGAGACAGGTACAGCTGTGCGCTAACTATGTCTACAGTTGGTGATTGTTGGAAATGTTGCTTTCTGCAGCTTCTTACAGTTCTTCTACACCTAGAGTAAACAGTAAGGGAGACAAGTACAGGTGTGCGCTAACTACGTCCTTAGGTAATCAATGTTGGAAATAGTATTTTCTGCAGCTCCTTACAGTTCTCCTTCACCTAGCGTAGAAAGAAAGAGAGACATGTACAGCTGTGCGCTAACTATGTCTACAGATGGTGATTGTTGGAAATGGTGCCTTCTGCAGCTCCTTACAGTTCTCCTTCACCTAGGGAAGAGAAGAAGGGGAGACAGGTACAGCTGTGCGCTAACTATGTCTACAGATGGTGATTGTTGGAAATGGTGCTTTCTGCAGCTCCTTACAGTTCTCCTTCACCTAGGGTAGAAAGAAGGGGAGACAGGTACAGCTGTGCACTAACTATGTCTACAGATGGTGATTGTTGGAAATTATGCTTTCTGCAGCTCCTTACAGTTCTCCTTCACCTAGGGTAGAAGGTAAGAGAGACATGTACAGCTGTGCGCGAACTATGTCTACAGATGGTGATTGTTGGAAATGTTGCTTTCTGCAGCTTCTTACGGTTCTAACGCTGTCTGGTCTCCTTCCCCAAAACCAACCAACCAACCAATCTTACGGTTCTTCTACACCTAGGGTAAACAGTAAGGGAGACAAGTACAGGTGTGCGCTAACTACGTCCTTAGGTGGTCAATGTTGGAAATAGTATTTTCTGCAGCTCCTTACAGTTCTCCTTCACCTAGGGTAGAAAGTAAGAGAGACATGTACAGCTGTGCGCTAACTATGTCTACAGATGGTGATTGTTGGAAATGGTGCTTTCTGCAGCTCCTTACAGTTCTCCTTCCCGTAGGGAAGATAGAAGGGGAGACAGGTACAGCTGTGCGCTAACTATGTCTACAGATGGTGAATGTTGGAAATGTTGCTTTCTGCACATTCTTACAGTTCGTTTTCACATACTGTATAAAGGAATAGAGATATGTACAGGTGTGCGCAAACTATGTCTACAGAAGGTGAATGTTGGAAAAGGGTGCTTTCTGCAGCTCCTTACAGTTCTCCTTCACCTAGGGTAGAAAGTAAGGGAGACATGTACAGCTGTGCGCTAACTATACCTACGGATGGTGAATGTTAGAAATGGTGCTTTCTGCAGCTTCTTACAGTTCTCCTTCACCTAGGGTAGAAAGTAAGGGAGACAAGTACAGCTGTGTGCTAACTACACCTACGGATGGTGAATGTTAGAAATGGTGCTTACTGCAGCTCCTTACATTTCTCCTTCACCTAGGGTAGAAAGTAAGGGAGACATGTAGTGCTGTGCGCTAACTATGTCTACAGATGGAAAATGTTCGTAATGGTGCTTTATGCATCTCCATACAGTTCTTCTTCATCAGGGGTAGAAAGTAAGGGAAACATGTACATTTGTGCGCTAACTATGTCTACATATGGTGAATGTTGGAAATGGTACTTTCTGCACATTCTTACAGTTCGTTTTCACATACTGTATAAAGGAATAGAGATATGTACAGGTGTGCGCAAACTATGTCTACAGATGGTGAATGTTGGAAAAGGTGCTTTCTGCAGCTCCTTACGGTTCTCCTTCACGTAGGGAAGAAAGAAGGGGAGACAGGTACAGCTGTGCGCTAACTATGTCTACAGATGGTGATTGTTGGAAATGGTGCTTTCTGCAGCTCCTTACAGTTCTCCTTCACCTAGGGTAGAAAGAAGGGGAGACAGGTACAGCTGTGCGCTAGCTATGTCTACAGATGGTGATTGTTGGAAATGGTGCTTTCTGCAGCTCCTTACAGTTCTCCTTCACGTAGGGAAGAAAGAAGGGGAGACACGACAGCTGTGCGCTAACTATGTCTACAGATGGTGAATGTTGGAAATGTTGCTTTCTGCAGCTTCTTACGGTTCTTCTACACCTAGGGTAAACAGTAAGGGAGACAAGTACAGGTGTGCGCTAACTACGTCCTTAGGTGGTCAATGTTGGAAATAGTATTTTCTGCAGCTCCTTACAGTTCTCTTTCATCTAGGGTAGAAAGTAAGAGAGACATGTACAGCTGTGCGCTAACTATGTCTACAGATGGTGATTGTTGGAAATGGTGCTTTCTGCAGCTCCTTACAGTTCTCCTTCCCGTAGGGAAGATAGAAGGGGAGACAGGTACAGCTGTGCGCTAACTATGTCTACAGATGGTGAATGTTGGAAATGTTGCTTTCTGCAGCTTCTTACGGTTCTTCTACACTAGGGTAAACAGTAAGGGAGACAAGTACAGGTGTGCGCTAACTACGTCCTTAGGTGGTCAATGTTGGAAATAGTATTTTCTGCAGCTCCTTACAGTTCTCCTTCACCTAGGGTAGAAAGTAAGAGAGACATGTACAGCTGTGCGCTAACTATGTCTACAGATGGTGATTGTTGGAAATGGTGCTTTCTGCAGCTCCTTACAGTTCCCCTTCACGTAGGGTACAAAGAAGGGGAGACAGGTACAGCTGTGCGCTAACTATGTCTACAGATGGTGAATGTTGGAAATGTTGCTTTCTGCAGCATCTTACGGTTCTTCTACACCTAGGGTAAACAGTAAGGGAGACAAGTACAGGTGTGCGCTAACTACGTCCTTAGGTGGTCAATGTTGGAAATAGTATTTTCTGCAGCTCCTTACAGTTCTCCTTCACCTAGGGTAGAAAGTAAGAGAGACATGTACAGCTGTGCGCTAAATATGTCTGCAGATGGTGATTGTTGGAAATGGTGCTTTCTGCAGCTCCTTACAGTTCCCCTTCACGTATGGTAGAAAGAAGGGGAGACAGGTACAGCTGTGCGCTAACTATGTCTACAGATGGTGAATGTTGGAAATGTTGCTTTCTGCAGCATCTTACGGTTCTTCTACACCTGGGGTAAACAGTAAGGGAGACAAGTACAGCTGTGCGCTAACTACGTCCTTAGGTGGTCAATGTTGGAAATAGTATTTTCTGCAGCTCCTTACAGTTCTCCTTCACCTAGGGAAGAAAGAAGGGGAGACAGGTACAGCTGTGCGCGAACTATGTCTACAGATGGTGAATGTTGGAAATGTAGCTTTCTGCAGCTTCTTACGGTTCTTCTACAGCTAGGGTAAACAGTAAGGGAGACAAGTACAGGTGTGCGGTAACTATGTCTACAGATGGTGATTGTTGGAAATGGTGCTTTCTGCAGCTCCTTACAGTTCTCCTTCACCTAGGGAAGAAAGAAGGGGAGACAGGTACAGCTGTGGGCTAACTATGTCTACAGATGGTGATTGTTGGAAATGTTGCTTTCTGCAGCTTCTTACGGTTCTTCTACACCTAGGGTAAACAGTAAGGGAGACAAGTACAGGTGTGCGCTAACTACGTCCTTAGGTGGTCAATGTTGGAAATAGTATTTTCTGCAGCTCCTTACAGTTCTCCTTCACCTAGGGTAGAAAGTGAGAGAGACAAGTACAGCTGTGAGCTAACTATGTCTACAGAAGGTGATTGTTGGAAATGGTGCTTTCTGCAGCTCCTTACAGTTCTCCTTCACCAAGGGAAGAAAGAAGGGGAGACAGGTACAGCTGTGCGCTAACTATGTCTACAGATGGTGAATGTTGGAAATGTTGCTTTCTGCAGCTTCTTACGGTTCTTCTACACCTAGGGTAAACAGTAAGGGAGACAAGTACAGGTGTGCGCTAACTACGTCCTTAGGTGGTCAATGTTGGAAATAGTATTTTCTGCAGCTCCTTACAGTTCTCCTTCACCTAGGGTACAAACTAAGAGAGACATGTACAGCTGTGCGCTAACTATGTCTACAGACGGTGATTGTTGGAAATGGTGCTCTCTGCAGCTCCTTACAGTTCTCCTTCACCTAGGGTAGAAAGAAGGGGAGACAGGTACAGCTGTGCGCTAACTATGTCTACAGATGGTGATTGTTGGAAATGGTGCTTTCTGCAGCTCCTTACAGTTCTCCTTCACCTAGGGAAGACCCCCCTGCGGGTCCGGGGATTAGAATAGGCCCGAGGTATTCCTGCCTGTCGTAAGAGGCGACTAAAAGGAGACCATCCCCCTCACGGGGGTAGTTAGCGCCTGCGTCCGGAGACGGACGGTTTCCCGACCTATAATCGTGGTCTTTTTGGTTTTTCACTTCTCGTTTCTTCATTCCTCTTGTTGGTTCCTTTTTTTTGCTCTTCTCCACTTCACTGTCTTCCTTACTCTTTCCCTTGACTTCTCCTTGCCTTCTCATTGCCTTTTTCTCCTTGCCTTCTCATTGCCTTTTTCTCCTTGCCTTCTCATTGCCTTCTTCTCCTTGCCTTCTCCTTGCCTCCTTCTCCTTGCTTTCTCATTGCCTTCTTCTCCTTGCCTTCTCTGGTCTCCGCCTCGGCGTTTGAGACAGTCTGTCCTCTTTCTCCCTCTCTCTTCTTTTTCCTCTTCTTCCTTCCTCCCTGTGCGTGTCTGAAGGCCGACCCACGCGTTCGCACGTGTAGCCGGTGACGGGGTAACGCGTAAGTCCCCGCCCTGGGTAGACATGTAAGGCACGCGCGTACCCCCTGGTAAAGGCCAGGCCCGGGGAGGGGTGATTGCCTGAGCTGATACCTTCTGACCATGCCGATTGGTCCCTCCGTCTGTTTCTCGGGAGGTGTGACCTGAGGTGTAAACATTCACCTAAGGCGGGAGTGCCCTCTGAGAGGGTCCCCACAAGGAAGGAGCGCGCCATCGGAGACGCTGGCAATCATGGGGGACTCCTCCGCAATGGATTCTACTCCATCGCTTTCGACTTCGACCCACAAACGGAAACGTGACCAGCCAACAGTGACCAAAATACTACCGCCTGCCCCACAGTTCCTCGTCGTTTCTCGATCTGAGGAAGGAAAGGATTTTTCCTCTGTCAACCCTTTCGTTATCCAGAAGGGCGTCGATGCCATAGCTGCATCTGTCAAATCTTGTACCAGATTGCGTAACGGTACCCTATTACTCGAAACTGAGAGCGCCTTTCAGGCACAAAAACTGCTTCGGGCCACACTCCTTTACACATTCCCTGTCCGGGTGGAGGCTCACCGAACTTTGAATTCGTCTCGTGGTGTGGTCTATACTAGATCCCTCGACGGCTTGACTGACGAGGAGATTCAATCTTTCCTCGCTGAGCAGGGCGTGACGGCTGTCCATAGGGTCATGAAAAAGGTCAACAATGACCTTGTACCGACCCGAACACTTTTCTTAACCTTCGATAGTGTTAAGCTGCCATCGCGCATCAAGGCGGGCTACGAGGTCATTTCAGTTCGCCCCTATGTCCCGACACCTACGCGCTGCTACCAGTGTCAGCGTTTCAATCACACTCGACAGTCTTGTTCCAATGCGGCTAAATGTGTCACTTGTGGCAGGGATGCCCATGAGGGTGACTGTCCACCTCCGTCTCCTCGTTGTGTGAACTGTCAGGGTGACCACGCCGCATCCTCCCGCGACTGTCCTGTCTATAAGGAAGAACGCTGTATCCAGGAAATTCGAGTCAAAGAGAAAGTGTCCACCTCGGCTGCTCGCAAGCTATTGGCTAGTAGGAAGCCCACGCTGCTCCCAGCGGGGAAATACAGCACTGTCCTCGCCTCTCCTCGGACTACCCGGGAGGTAGCAACCCAGACATGCGATCTGACCTTCAGCACCACGGTCGTCCGTTCGGCCAGTGCTAAGATCGCGCGGTCGACGTCTCCTCTTCCTCCCATCACCCCACAGACACCAGCCACTTCCTCAGCTTCTGCTCAGTCGAAGACCCCGAAGTCAGATGCACGGGCCTTCAAGAAGGAACCATCCCGTGCAGACTTCCTCCGTTCCTCGACCTCCCAGCCTTCGACCGGTACTTCCACCAAACGTCCTTCTAAAAAGGCGCATAGGAAGCACAGTTCTCCTTCTCCGCCGCGGCGCCTTTCTTCTCCTGCGCCACCCAGCGGTTGCCGCCCCAGGCCGTCATCCGTTTCGCCTGGCCGCACCGCTGGTAGCCGAACATCTGGCCGTTCACCGGCGGAGGAAGCTCCCCCTCCCGGCCATCCTCCTGAGATGGCCGATGACCCTATAGACCCCATGGACGATGACTGTCCGCCTCCTGCTAGCGGCGGCAGTGCTCGCTCGAAGCCAGGCCCTAAGCGGCCTTCGAGGTGACCCCTTCTCTCATCTTCCTTTTCTTACGATGGCACTTATTAACTGGAATATTCGCAGCATTCGCTCCAACCGAGAGGACTTGAAGTTGCTGCTCCGCTCGCATCGTCCGCTCGTCGTAGCCCTCCAGGAAACGAAGCTACGCCCATGCGATCAAATTGCCTTGGCACACTACACCTCTGTGCGTTTTGACCTACCCCCTGTGGTAGGTATCCCAGCTCATGGAGGGGTTATGTTGCTGGTCCGGGATGATATTTACTACGATCCCATCACGTTGCACACCGGCCTGCAGGCAGTAGCCATCCGCATTACTCTCCCCACTTTCACGTTTTCCTTTTGTACCGTTTACGCTCCATCGTCATCTGCCGTTACCAGGGCAGACATGACGCAACTTATTACTCAGCTACCTGCACCATTTTTGTTAACTGGAGACTTCAATGCCCACCATCCTCTTTGGGGCTCTCCAGCATCCTGCCCGAGGGGCTCCTTGTTAGCAGACCTTTTCAACCAGCTCAATCTTGTCTGCCTCAATACTGGCGCCCCTACTTTTCTTTCGGACACATCTCATACCTATTCCCATTTAGACCTCTCTATATGTACTCCCCAACTTGCACGCCGGTTTGAGTGGTATGCACTTGCTGATGCATATTAGAGCGACCACTTCCCGTGTGTTATCCATCTCCTGCAGCATACTCCCTCTCCGTGCTCCTCTCGTTGGACCATCTCCAAGGCAGACTGGGGGCTCTTCTCTTCCAGGGCGACCTTTCAGGATCAAACCTTCACAAGCTGCGATCGTCAGGTCGCACACCTCACGGAAGTCATTCTCGCTGCTGCTGAATATTCCATCCCTCACCCTACTTCTTCTCCACGTCGCGTACCGGTCCCCTGGTGGACCGCAGCATGTAGGGACGCTTTACGTGCTCGTCGACGTGCTTTACGCACCTTTAAACGCCACCCTACAGTGGCGAATTGCATTAATTATAAACGATTACGTGCTCAGTGTCGTCGTATTATTACAGAAAGCAAGAAAGCCAGCTGGGCTGCTTTCACCAGCACCTTCAACAGTTCTACTCCTTCTGTTGTCTGGGGTAGCCTGCGCCGGCTATCTGGCACTAAGGTCCACTCCCCAGTTTCTGGCTTGAAGGTCGCGAATGAAGTCCTTGTGGCCCCTGAGGCTGTCTCCAATGCCTTCGGCCGCTTTTTCGCCGAGGTTTCGAGCTCCGCTCATTACCACCCTGCCTTCCTCCCCCGCAAACAGGCAGAGGAGGCGAGGCCACCTAACTTCCGCTCCTCGAATCGTGAAGGTTATAATGCCCCATTCACCATGCGGGAACTGGAAAACGCACTTGGCCGATCACGGTCCTCCGCTCCAGCGCCTGATTCTATTCATATCCAGATGCTGAAGAACCTTTCTCCTGCGGGTAAAGGTTTTCTTCTTCGTACTTACAATCGCATCTGGATTGAGGGACATGTTCCCGCATGCTGGCGCGAGTCTATTGTTGTCCCGATTCCTAAGCCGGGGAAGGACAAGCACTTGCCTTCCAGTTATCGACCTATCTCGCTTACCAGCTGTGTCTGTAAAGTGATGGAGCGAATGGTTAACTCTCGATTGGTTTGGCTGCTCGAGTCTCGACGCCTACTTACCAATGTACAATGTGGATTTCGAAGGCGCCGCTCTGCTGTCGACCATCTGGTTACCTTGTCGACCTTCATCATGAATAACTTCTTGCGGAAGCGCCCGACCGCGGCTGTGTTCTTTGATTTGGAGAAGGCTTACGACACCTGTTGGAGGGCGGGCATTCTCCGCACCATGCATACATGGGGCTTTCGCGGTCGCCTCCCTCTTTTTATTTGTTCCTTTTTAATGGATCGACAGTTTCGGGTACGTGTGGGTTCTGTCCTGTCCGACACCTTTCGCCAGGAGAATGGGGTGCCACAGGGCTCAGTTTTGAGCGTCGCTCTCTTCGCCATAGCGATCAATCCAATAATGGATTGCCTCCCAGCTGATGTATCAGGCTCCCTTTTCGTGGACGATTTTACCATCTATTGCAGCGCGCAGTGTCCACGTGTCTTGGAGCGCTGTCTTCAGCGTTCTCTTGACCGTCTTTACTCCTGGAGTGTCGCCAATGGCTTCCGTTTTTCTGCCGAGAAGACGGTCTGTATTAACTTCTGGCGCTACAAAGAGTTTCTCCCACCGTCCTTACGACTCGGTCCCGTTGCTCTCCCACTCGTGGAGACAATCAAATTTTTAGGCCTTACCTTTGACAGGAAACTTAGCTGGTCTCCACATGTGTCATATTTGGCCGCCCGTTGTACCCGTTCCTTAAATGTCCTTCGTGTTCTCAGTGGTATGTCGTGGGGAGCGGATCGAACCGTCCTCCTTCGCCTATATCGGTCGATCGTCTGCTCCAAGCTGGATTATGGGAGCTTCGTATACTCCTCTGCACGGCCATCCATCTTACGCCGCCTCAACTCCATACAACATCGGGGTTTACGACTTGCGATCGGAGCATTTTATACCAGTCCCGTAGAGAGTCTTCATGCTGACGCTGGCGAATTGCCACTCACCTACCGGCGCGATATACTGCTTTGTCGGTATGCCTGTCGGCTACTGTCAATGCCCGACCATCCTTCTTATCGTTCCTTTTTTGACGACTCTCTTGACCTTCAATACGGGTTGTATGTCTCTGCCTTGCTACCCCCTGGAGTTCGCTTTCGTCGCCTCCTTCAACACCTTGATTTTTCACTCCCTGCAACCTTCCGAGTGGGCGAGAGCCGCACGCCACCTTGGCTCCAGGCTCAGGTCCACGTTCACCTCGACCTCAGCTCGCTCCCAAAAGAGGTCACCTCCGGTTCGGTCTACCACTCCCGTTTTTTGGAACTTCGCTCGAAGTTCAACAACATGACTTTCATTTATACAGATGGCTCTAAGACCAATGACGGGGTCGGGTGTTCCTTTATTGTCGGGGCACAAAGTTTCCAATACCGGCTCCATGGCCATTGTTCGGTCTTCACAGCTGAGCTCTTTGCCCTCTACCAGGCTGTTCTGTACATCTGCCGCCACCGACATTCTGCTTATGTCATCTGCTCAGATTCCCTGAGCGCCATCCAGAGCCTCAGTGATCCGTACCCGGTTCACCCTTTCGTACACCGGATCCAACGCTCTCTTCAGCAGCTGGTGGACGTCGGTACGCCGGTTAGCTTTATGTGGGTTCCTGGCCATGTCGGTATCCCTGGGAACGAAGCTGCAGATGCCGCGGCCAAGGCTGCGGTCCTCCAGCCTCGGACAGCTTCTTGTTGTGTCCCTTCGTCCGATTTTAGCAGGGTCATTTGTCGGCGCGTTGTGTCGCTGTGGCATGCCGATTGGGCTGCACTTACCGACAACAAGCTTCGGGCCTTAAAACCTCTTCCCGTGGCTTGGACGTCCTCCTCACGCCCTTCTCGGCGGGAGGAGGTCGTTTTAGCAAGGTTAAGAATTGGACACTGCCGGTTCAGCCATCGCCATCTGCTGACGGCTGCGCCGGCGCCGTTCTGCCCATGTGGGCACTTGCTGACGGTTAGTCACATTTTAATGTCCTGTCCCGATCTTAAAACACTGCGCCTCGATCTTAACCTGCCTACTACTTTAGATGCCATTTTAGCGGATGACCCACGAGCAGCTGCTCGTGTTCTTTGTTTTATCAATTTGACAAACCTCGCTAAGGACATTTGATGATGTTTTTTAATCCTATGCCTGTCAGTCTGTCTTTTATTGTGTTTTCCCTTTTAGTTGTTGTTGTCAACTTGTGCCTCGCGGTGCATTCTTAGAGTAGTCAGGGCGCTAATGACCATTGAAGTTGTGCGCCCGAAAACCACAAAAAAAAAAAAAAAAAAAAAAAAAAAAACCTAGGGAAGAAAGAAGGGGAGACTGGTACAGCTGTGCGCTAACTATGTCTACAGATGGTGAATGTTGGAAATGTTGCTTTCTGCAGCTTCTTACGGTTCTTCTACACCTAGGGTAAACAGTAAGGTAGACAAGTACAGTTGTGCGCTAACTACGTCCTTAGGTGGTCAATGTTGGAAATAGTATTTTCTGCAGCTCCTTACAGTTCTCCTTCACCTTGGGTAGAAAGTAAGAGAGACATTTACAGCTGTGCGCTAACTATGTCTACAGATGGTGATTGTTGGAAATGGTGCTTTCTGCAGCTCCTTACAGTTCTCCTTCACCAAGGTTAGAAAGTAAGGGAAACATGTACATTTGTGTGCTAACTATGTCTACATATGGTGAATGTTGGAAATGGTACTTTCTGCACATTCTTAAAGTTCGTTTTCACATACTGTATAAAGGAATAGAGATATGTACAGGTGTGCGCAAACTATGTCGACAGATGGTGAATGTTGGAAAAGGGTGCTTTCTGCAGCTCCTTCCAGTTCTCCTTCACCTAGGGTAGAAAGTAAGGGAGACATGTACAGCTGTGTGCTAACTATACCTACGGATGGTGAATGTTAGAAATGGTGCTTTCTGCAGCTCCTTACAGTTCTCCTTCACCTAGGGAAGAAAGTAGGGGAGTCATTTACAGGTGTGCGCTAATTATCTCTACAGATGGTAAATGTTGGAAATGGTGCTTTCTGCGGCTCCTTACATTTGTCCTTCACCTAGGGTAGAAAGTAAGAGAGACATGTACAGCTGTGCGCTAACTATATCTACGGATGGTGAATGTTAGAAATGTTGCTTTCTGCAGCTCCTTACAGTTCTCCTTCACCTAGGGAAGAAAGTAGGGTAGTCATGTACAGGTGTGTGCTAACGATGTCTACAAATGGCGAGTGTTGGAAATGGTGAGTTCTGCAGCTCCTTATAGTTCTTCTCCACCTAGGGTAGAAAGTAAGGGAGACATGTACTGCTGTGGTCTAACCTTGTCTACGGATGGTGAATGTTGGAAATGGTGCTTTCTGCAGCTCCTTACAGTTCTCCTTCACCTAGGGTAGAAAGTAAGGAAGATGTGTATGGGTGTGCGCTAACCATGTCTACAAATCGTGAATGTTGGAAATGGTGATTACTGCAGCTCTTTTCAGTTCTCCTTCATCAAGGGTAGAATGTAAGGGAGACAAGTGAGGTGTGCGCTAACTATTTCTAGAGATGTTGAACATTGGAAATGTTGCTTTCTGCAGCTCTTTTCAGTTCTCCTTCAACAAGGGTTGAATGTAAGGCAGACATGTGAGGTGTGCGCTAACTACGTCTAGAGATGGTGAATGTTGGAAATGGTGCTTTCTGCAGCTCCTTACAGTTCTCCTTCACCTAGGGTAGAAAGTAAGGAAGATGTGTATGGGTGTGCGCTAACCATGTCTACACATCGTGAATGTTGGAAATGGTGATTACTGCAGCTCTTTTCAGTTCTCCTTCATCAAGTGTAGAATGTAAGGGAGACATGTGAGGTGTGCGCTAACTATTTCTAGAGAAGTTGAACATTGGAAATCGTGCTTTCTGCAGCTCCTTACAGTTCTCGTTCACCCAGAGTAGAAAGTAATTGAGACATGTGCATGATGTGCGCTAACTATGTCTACAAATGGTGAAGGTTGGAAATGGTGCTTTCGGCAGCTCCTTACAGTTTGTCTTCAACATGGGTAGAAAGTATGGGAGACATGTACACTGTGCGCAGCTATGTCTACAGATGGTGAATGGTGGAAATGGTGCTTTCTGCATCTCCTTACAGTTCTCCTTCACCTAGGCAAGAACGTAAGGGAGGCATGTACAGCTCTGCGCTAACTATGTCTACAGATGGTGAATGTTGGAAAAGGTGCTTTCTGCAGCTCCTTACGGTTCTCCTTCACCAAGGGTAGACACTATGGGAGACATGTACAGGAGTGCGCCAACTATGCCAGTGATGGTCAATGTTGGAAATGGTGCTTTCTGCAGCTCCTTACAGTTCTTTTCACCTAGAGTAGAAAGTAAGGGAGACATATACAGCTGTGCGCTAACTATGTCTACAGATGGTGATTGTTGGAAATGGTGCTTTCTGCAGCTCCTTACAGTTCTCCTTCACGTAGGGCAGAAAGAAGGGGAGACAGGTACAGCTGTGCGCTAACTATGTCTACAGATGGTGAATGTTGGAAATGTTGCTTTCTGCAGCTTCTTACGGTTCTTCTACACCTAGGGTAAACAGTAAGGGAGACAAGTACAGGTGTGCGCTAACTACGTCCTTAGGTGGTCAATGTTGGAAATAGTATTTTCTGCAGCTCCTTACAGTTCTCCTTCACCTAGGGTAGAAAGTAAGAGAGACATGTACAGCTGTGCGCTAACTATGTCTACAGGTGGTGATTGTTGGAAATGGTGCTTTCTGCAGCTCCTTACAGTTCTCCTTCACCTAGGGAAGAAAGAAGGGGAGACAGGTACAGCTGTGCGCTAACTATGTCTACAGATAGTGATTGTTGGAAATGGTGCTTTCTGCAGCTCCTTACTGTTCTACTTCACGTAGGGAAGAAAGAAGGGGAGACAGGTACAGCTGTGCGCTAACTATGTCTACAGATGGTGATTGTTGAAAATGTTGCTTTCTGCAGCTTCTTACGGTTCTTCTACACCTAGGGTAAACAGTAAGGGAGACAAGTACAGGTGTGCGCTAACTACGTCCGTAGGTGGTCAATGTTGGAAATAGTATTTTCTTCAGCTCCTTACAGTTAACCTTCACCTAGGGTAGAAAGTAATGGAGACATGTACAGGTGTGCGATAACTATGTCTACAGAGGGTGAATGTTGGAAATGGTGCTTTCAGCAGCTCCTTACAGTTCTCCTTCACCCAGAGAAAAAAGGAAGGGAGACATGTACAGCAGTGTGCTAACTATGACTACAGATGGTGAATGATGGAAATGGTGCTTTCTGCAGCTCCTTACAGTTCTATTTCACCTACGGTAGAACGTAAGGGAGACATTTACTGCTGTGCGCTAACTATGTCTACAGATGGTAAACGTTGGAAATGGTGCTTTCTGCAGCTCATAACAGTTGTCCTTCACCTAGGGTAGAAAGTAAGGGAGACATGTACAACTGTGTGCAAACTATGTCTACATATTGGAAATGTTGGAAATGGTACTTTCTACATATCCGTATAGTTCTCCTTCACCTAGGGTAGAAAGTAAGGAAGACATGTACAGTTGTGCGCCAACTATGTCTAGAGATGTTGAATGTAGGAAATAGTGCTTTCTGCAGCTCCTTTCAGTTTTCTTTCACCTAGGGTAGATAGTAAGGGAGACATGTACAGCTGTGCGCTAACTATGCCTACAGAAGGTGAATGATGGAAATGGTGCTTTCTGCAGCTCCTTACAGTTCTCCTTCACCTAGGATAGAAAGTAAGGGAGATATCTACAGTTGTGCGCTAACTATGTCTAGAGATGTTGAATGTGGGAAACAGTGCTTTCTGCAGCTCCTTACAGTTCTTCTTAATCAAGGGTAGAAAGAAAGGGAGACGTGTACAAGTGTGCGCTAACTATGTCTACGGAAGGTGAATGTTGAAAATGGTGCTTTCTGCTGCACCTTGCAGATCTCCTTCACCTAGGGTAGAAAGTAATGGAGACATGTACAGGTGTGCGATAACTATGTCTACAGATGGTGAATAATGGAAATGGTGCTTTCTGCAGCTCCTTACAGTTCTCCTTCACCTAGGGTAGAAAGTAATGGAGACATGTACAGCTGTGCGCTAACTATATCTATGGATGGTGAATGTTAGAAATGGTGCTTCCTGCAGGTCCTTACAGTTCTCCTTCACCTAGGGTAGAAAGTAAGGGAGACATGTACAGCTTTGCACTAACCGTGTCTACGGTCTACAGCTCCTTACAGTTCTCCTTCACCTAGGGAAGAAAGTAGAGGAGACATGTACAGGTGTGCGCTAAGTGTGTCTAAAGATGGTGAACGTAGGAAATGGTGCTTGCTGCAGCTCCTTATAGTTCTTCTCCACCTAGGATAGAGAGTACGGGAGACATATACAGGAGTGCGCGAACCATGTCTACTGATGGTGAATGTTGGAAATGGTGCCTTCTGCAGCTCCTTACAGTTATCCTTCACCTAGGGAAGAGAGTGGGGGAGACATGTACTGGTGTGCGCTAACTTTGTCTACAGATGATGATTGTAGGAAATGGTGCTTTCTGCAGCTCCTTGGAGTTCTTCTCCATCTAGGGTAGACAGTATGGGAGACATGTACAGGTGGGCGTTAACAATGTCTACGGATGGTTAATGTTGGTATGGGAGACTTATACAGGAGTCCGCGAACCATGTCTTCCGATGGTGAATGTTGCAAATGGTGCTTTCTGAAGCTCCTTACAGATCTCCTTCACCTAGGGTAGAAAGTAAGGGAGACATGTACAGATGTGAGCTATTTATGTCTACGGATGGTGAATGCTGGAAATGGTGCTTTCTGCAGCTTTTTACAGATCTCCTTCACCTATGGTGGAAAGTAAGGGAGACGTTTACAGGTGTGTGCTAACCGTGTCTATAGATAAGGAATTATGGAAATGGTGCTTTCTGCAGCTCCTTACAGTTCTCCTTCACCTAGGGTAGAAAGTAATCGAGACATGTACAGCTGTGCGCTAACCATGTCTACGGATGGTGAATGTTGGAAATGGTGTTTTCTGCAGCCCCTTACAGTTCTCCTTCACCTAGGGTAGAAAGTAAGGGAGACATCTACAGCTGTGCGCTAACTATGTCTACGGATGGTGAATGTTGGAAATGGTGCTCCTGCAGCTCCTTTCAGTTCTTCTTCATCAAGGGTCGAAACTAATTGAGACATGTACGGCTGTGTGCTAACTGTGTCTACAGATGGCGAATGTTGCAAATGGTGCTTTCCGCAGCTCCTTACAGTTCTCCCTCACCTAGGGAAGAAAGTAAGGGAGACACGTACAGGTGTGCACTAACTATGTCTAGAGATGGTGAATGTTGGAAATGATGCTTTCTGCAGCTTCTTACCGTTCCCCTTTACCTAGTGTAGAATGTAAGGGAGACATGTAAACCTGTGCGCTAATTATGTTTACAGATGTTTAATGTTGGAAATGGTGCTTTCTGCAGCTCGTAACAGTCCTCCTTTACCTATGGTAGAAAGTAAGGGAGACATGTACAGCTGTGCGCTAGCTATGTCTACAGATGGTGAAAGTTGGTAATGGTGCTGTCTGCAGCTACTTACAGTTTTTCATCTTCAATGGTAGACAGTAAGGTAGACATGTGCAGCAGTTCGCTAACTATGTCTACAGATGGTGTATGTTGGAAATGGTGCTTTCTGCAGCTCCTTACAGATCTCCTTTACCTAGGATAGAAAGTATGGGAGACATGTACAGCTGTGCGCTAACTATGTCAACAGATGGTGAATGTTGGAAATGGTGTTTTCTGCAGTTCCTTATAGTTCTTCTCCACCTAGGGTAGACAGTATGGGAGACATGTGCAGGAGTGCGCTAACTATGCCAGTGATGGTCAATGGTGGAAATGGTGCTTTCTGCAGCTCCTTACAGATCTTCTATACCTCGGGTAGAAAGTAAGGGAGACATGTACAGCTGTGCGCTAACCATGTTCACGGATGGTGAATGTTGGAAATCGTGCTTTCAGCAGCTCTTTACAGTTCTTATTCATCAAGGGTAGAAAGAAAGGGAGCAATGTACAACTGTGCGCTAACTATGTCTACGGATGTTGAATGTTGGAAATGGTGCTTTCTGCAGCTCCTTATACTTCTTCTCCACCTAGGGTAGACAGTATGGGAGACATGTACAGGAGTGCGCCAAGTATTCCAGTGATGGTGAATGTTGGATATGGTGCTTTCTGCAGCTCCTTACAGTTCTCCTTCACCTAGGGTAAAAAGTAATGGAGACATGTACAGGTGTGCGCTAACTATGTCTAAAGATGGTGAATGTTGGAAATGGTGCTTTCTGCAGCTCCTTACTGTTCTCCTTCATCTAGGGAAGAAAGTATGGGAGACATGTACAGGTGTGCGCTAACTATGTCTACAGATGGTGAATGTTGGAAATGGTGCTTTCTGCAGCTCCATACAGTTCTCCTTCACCTAGGGAAGAAAGAAGCGGAGACATGTACAGGTGTGCGCTAACTATGTCTACAGATGATGAATGTTGGAAATGGTGCTTTCTGCAAGGCCTTACAGTCCTTCTCCACCTAGGATAGACAGTATGGAACACATGTACAGGTGTGTGCTAACTATGTCTACGGATGGTGAATGTTGGGAACGGTGCTTTCTGCAGCTCCTTATAGTTCTTCCGCACCTAGGGTAGACAGTATGGGAGACATGCACAGGAGTGCGCTAAACATGTCTACGGATGGTGAATGTTGGAAATGGTGCTTTCTGCAGCTCCTTACAGATCTCCTTCACCTAGGGTAGAAAGTAAGGGAGACATGTACAGCTGTGCACTATCCATGTCTACGGATGGTGAATGTTGGAAATGGTGGTTTCTGCAGCTTTTTATAGTTCTCCTTCACCTATGGTGGAAAGTAAGATAGTCGTGTACAGGTGTGCGCTAACCGTGTCTACAGATGGCGAATGTTTAAAATGTTGCTTTCTGCAGCTCCTTACAGTTCTCCTTCACCTAGGGAAGAATGTAGGGGAGACATGTACCGGTGTGCGCTAACTATGTCTACAGATGCTGAATGTGGGTAATGGTGCTTCCTGCATATCCTTACAGTTCTTCTCCATCTGGGATAGACAGTATGGGAGACATATACAGGAGTGCGCGAACCATGTCTACCGATGGTGAATGTTGTAAATGGTGCTTTCTGCAGCTCCTTACAATTCTTCTTAATTAAGGGAGACATGTACAGCTGTGCGCTAACTACACTCCTGGAAATTGAAATACGAACACCGTGAATTCATTGTCCCAGGAAGGGGAAACTTTATTGACACATTCCTGAGGTCAGATACATCACATGATCACACTGACAGAACCTCAGGCACATAGACACAGGCAACAGAGCAGGCACAATGTCGGCACTAGTACAGTGTATATCCACCTTTCGCAGCAATGCAGGCTGCTATTCTCTCATGGAGACGATCGTAGAGATGCTGGATGTAGTCCTGGGGAACGGCTTGCCACGCCATTTCCACCTGGCGCACAGTTGGACCAGCGTTCGTGCTGGACGTGCAGACCGCGTGAAACGACGCTTCATCCAGTCCCAAACATGCTCAATGGGGGAGAGATCCGGAGATCTTGCTGGCCAGGGTAGTTGACTTACACCTTCTAGAGCACGTTGGGTGGCACGGGATACATGCGGACGTGCATTGTCCTGTTGGAACAGCAAGTTCTCTTGCCGGTCTAGGAATGGTAGAACGATGGGTTCGATGACGGTTTGGATGTACCGTGCACTATTCAGTGTCCCCTCGACGATCACCAGTGGTGGCCGGCCAGTGTAGGAGATCGTTCCCCACACCATGATGCCGGGTGTTGGCCCTGTGTGCCTCGGTCATATGCAGTCCTGATTGTGGCGCTCGCCTGCACGGCGCCAAACACGCATACGACCATCATTGGCACCAAGGCAGAAGCGACTCTCATCGCTGAAGACGACACGTCTCCATTCGTCCCTCCATTCACGCCTGTCGTGACACCACTGGAGGCGGGCTGCACGATGTTGTGGCGTGAGCGGAAGACGGCCTAACGGTGTGCGGGACCGTAGCCCAGCTTCATGGAGACGGTTGCGAATGGTCCTCGCCGATACCCCAGGAGCAACAGTGTCCCTAATTTGCTGGGAAGTTGCGGTGCGGTCCCCTACGGCACTGCGTAGGATCCTACGGTCTTGGCGTGCATCCGTGCGTCGCTGCGGTCCGGTCCCAGGTCGACGGGCATGTGCACCTTCCGCCGACCACTGGCGACAACATCGATGTACTGTGGAGACCTCACGCCCCACGTGTTGAGCAATTCGGCGGTACGTCCACCCGGCCCCCCGCATGCCCACTATACGCCCTCGCTCAAAGTCCGTCAACTGCACATACGGTTCACGTCCACGCTGTCGCGGCATGCTACCAGTGTTAAAGACTGCGATGGAGCTCCGTATGCCACGGCAAACTGGCTGACACTGACGGCGGCGGTGCACAAATGCTGCGCAGCTAGCGCCATTCGGCGGCGAACACCGCGGTTCCTGGTGTGTCCGCTGTGCCGTGCGTGTGATCTTTGCTTGTACAGCCCTCTCGCAGTGTCCAAAGCAAGTATGGTGGGTCTGACACACCGGTGTCAATGTGTTCTTTTTTCCATTTCCAGGAGTGTATGTCTACGGATGGTGAATGTTGGGAATGGTGCTTTCTGCAGCTCCTTATAGTTCTCCTTCACCTAGGGAAGAAAGTTGGGAGACATGTACAGGAGTGCCCTAACTATGTCTACAGATGGTAAATGTCGGAAATGGTGCTCCCTGCAGCTCCTTACAGTTCTCCTTCACCTAGGGAAGAAAGTAACGGAGACATGTACAGGTGTGTGCTAACTATGTCTACAGATGGAGAATGTTGGAAATGGTGCTTTCTGCAAAGCCTTATAGTTCTTCTCCACCTAGGGTAGACAGTATGGGAGACATGTACAGGTGTGCGCTAACTATGTCTACGGATAAAGAAGGTTGGACACGGTGCTTTCTGCAGCTCCCTACAGTTCTCCTTCACCTTGGGAAGAAAGTAGGGGAGACATGTACAGGTGTGCGCTAACTATGTCTACAGATGGTGAATGTTGGAAATGGTGCTTTGTGCAGCTCCTTACAGTTCTACTTCACCTAGGGAAGAGAGTAGGGGAGACATGTACAGGTGTGCGCTATCTATGTCTACAGATGGTGAATGTTGGAAATGGTGCTTTGTGCAGCTCCTTACAGTTCTTGTTCATCAAGGGTAGAAAGTAAGGGAGACATGTACAGCCGTGTGCTAACTATGTCTACGGATGGTGAATGTTGCAAATGGTGCTTTCTGCAGCTCCTTACAGTTCTCCTTCACCTAGTGAAGTACGTAGGGGAGACAAGTACAGGTGTGCGCTAACCGTGCCTACAGATGGCGAATGTTGGAAATGGTGCTTTGTGCAGCTCCTTACAGTTCTTGTTCATCAAGGGTAGAAAGTAAGGGAGACATGTACAGCCATGTGCTAACTATGTCTACGGATGGTGAATGTTGCAAATGGTGCTTTCTGCAGCTCCTTATAGTTTTTCTCCACTTAGGGTAGACAGTACGGGAGACATATACACGAGTGCGCGAACCATGACTACCGATGGTGAATCTTGGAAATGGTGCTTTCTGCAGCTCCTTACAGATCTCCTTCACCTAGGGTAGAAAGTAAGGGAGACATGTACAGCTGTGCGCTAACAATGTTTACGGATGGTGAATGTTGGAAATGGTGCTTTCTGCAGCTCCTTACAGTTCTTCTTCACCTAGGGTAGAAAGTAATGGAGACATGTACAGCTGTGCGCTAATTATGTCTACGGTTGGTGAACGTTAGAAATGGTGCTTTCTGCAGCTCCTTACAGTTCTCCTTCACCTAGGGAAGAAAGTAGGGGAGACATGTACGGGTGTGCGCTAACTATGTCTAGAGATGGTGAATGTTGGAAATGGTGCTTTCTGAAGCTCCTTATAGTTCTTCTCCACCTAGGGTAGACAGTATGGGACACATTTTCAGGAGTGCGCTAACTATGCCAGTGATGGTCAATGTTGGAAATGGTGCTTTCTGCAGCCCCTTACAGTTCTCCTTCACCTAGGGTAGAAAGTAATTGAGACATGTAAACCTGTGCGCTAATTATGCCTACAGACGTTTAATGTTGGAAATGGTGCTTTCTGCAGCTCGTAACAGTCCTCCTTTCCCTATGGTAGAAAGTAAGGGAGACATGTACAGCTGTGCGCTAACTATGTCAACAGTTGGTGAATGTTGGAAATGGTGTTTTCTGCAGTTCCTTATAGTTCTTCTCCACCTAGGGTAGACAGTATGGGAGACATCTACAGGAGTGCGCTAACTATGCTAGTGATGGTCAACGTTGGAAATGGTGCTTTCTGCAGCTCCTTATAGTTCACCTTCTCCTAGGGAGGAAAGTAGGGGAGACATGTACAGGTGTGCGCTAACCATGTTCACGGATGGTGAATATTGGAAATCGTGCTTTTAGCAGCGCTTTACAGTTCTTCTTCATCAAGGGTATAAAGAAAGGGAGCAATGTACAACTGTGCGCTAACTATGTCTACAGATGGTGAACGTTCGAAATGGTGCTTTCCACATTTCCTCACAGTTCACGTTCACCAAGGGTAGAAAGTAAGGGAGACATGTACAGCTGTGCGATAACTACGTCAACAGATGGTGAATGTTGGAAATGGTGCTTTATGCAGCTCCTTATGGTTCTTCTCCACCTAGGGTATACAGTATGGGAGACATGTACAGGAGTGCGCTAACTATGCCAGTGATGGTCAATGTTGGAAATGGTGCTTTCTGCAGCTCCTTACAGATCTTCTTTACCTAGGGTAGAAAGTAAGGGAGACATGTACAGCTGTGCGCTAACCATGTTCACGGATGGTGAATATTGGAAATCGTGCTTTTAGCAGCGCTTTACAGTTCTTCTTCATCAAGGGTATAAAGAAAGGGAGCAATGTACAACTGTGCGCTAACTATGTCTACGGATGTTGAATGTTGGAAATGGTGCTTTCTGCAGCTCCTTATAGTTCTTCTCCACCTAGGGTAGACAGTATGGGAGACATGTACAGGAGTGCACTAACCATGCCAGTGATGGTCAATGTCGGGAATGGTGCATTCTGCAGCTCCTTACAGTTCTCCTTCACCTAGGGAAGAAAGTGGGGGAGACATGTACAGGTGTGCGCTAACAATGTCTACAGATGGTGAATGTTGGAATTGGTGCTTTCTGCAGCTCCTTATACTTCTTCTCCACCTAGAGTAGACAGTATGGGAGACATGTACAGGAGTGCGCTAAGTATTCCAGTGATGGTGAATGTTGGATATGGTGCTTTCTGCAGCTCCTTACAGTTCTCCTTCACCTAGGGTAAAAAGTAATGGAGACATGTACAGGTGTGCGCTAACTATGGCTACAGATGATGAATGATGGAAATCTTGCTTTCTGCAGCTCTTTACAGTTCTTCTTCATCAAGGGTTGAAAGTAAGGGAGCAATGTACAGCTGTGCGCTAACTATGTCTACGGATGTTTAATGTTGGAAATGGTGCTCTCTGCAGCTCCTTACTGTTCTCCTTCACCTAGGGAAGAATGTGGGGGAGACATGTACAGGAGTCCGCGAACCATGTCTTCCGATGGTGAATGTTGGAAATGGTGCTTTCTGCAGCTTTTTACAGTTCTCCTTCACCTATGGTGGAAAGTAAGGGAGACATGTATCGGTGTGAGCTAACTATGTCTACAGATGGTGAATGTAGGTAATGGTGCTTTCTGCATCTCCTCATAGTTCTTCTCCATCTGGGATAGACAGTATGGGAGACATATACAGGAGTGCGCGAACCATGTCTACCGATGGTGAATGTTGGGAATGGTGCTTTCTGCAGCTCCTTACAGTTCTCCTTCACTAAGGGAAGAAAGTAGGGGAGACGTACCGGTGTGCGCTAACTATGTCTACAGATGGTGAATGTAGGAAATGGTGATTTCTGCATCTCCTTATAGTTCTTCTCCATCTGGAATAGACAGTATGGGAGACATATACAGGAGTGTGCGAACCATGTCTACTGATGGTGAATGTTGTAAATGGTGCCTTCTGCAGCTCTTTACAGTTCTTCTTTATCAAGGGTAGAAAGTAAGGGAGACATGTACAGCTGTGCGCTAACTATGTCTATGGATGGTGAATGTTGGAAATGGTGCTTTCTGCAGCTCCTTACAGTTCTATTTCACCTAGGGTAGAAGGTAAGGGACACATGTACAGCTGTGCGCTAACTATGTCTACAGATGGTGAATGTTGGAAATGTTGCTATCTGCAGCTCCCTACAGTTCTTATTCATCAAGGGTAGAAAGTAACGGAGACTTGCACAGGTGTGCGCTAACTATGTCTAGAGATGGTGAATGTTGGAAATGGTGCTTTCTGCAGCTCCTTACAGATCTCCTTCACCTAGGGTAGAAAGTAAGGGAGACATGTACTGCTGTGCCCTATCAATGTCTACGGATGGTAAATGTTGGAAATGGTGCTTTCTGCAGCTCCATACAGTTCTACTTCACCTAGGGAACAGAGTGCCGGAGACATGTACAGGTGTGCGCTAACTATGTCTACAGATGATGAATGTTGGAAATCGTGCTTTCTGCAGCTCTTTACAGTTCTTCTTCATCAAGTGTAGAAAGTAAGAGAGCAATGTACAGCTGTGCGCTAACTATGTCTACGGATGTTGAATGTTGGAAATTGTGCATTCTGCAGCTCCTTACAGTTCTCCTTCACCTAGGGAAGAAAGTAGGGGAGACATGTACCGGTGTGCGCTAACTATGTCTACAGATGGTGAATGTAGGAAATGGTGATTTCTGCATCTCCTTATAGTTCTTCTCCACCTAGGGTAGACAGTATGGGAGACATGCACAGGAGTGCGCTAACCATGTCTACGGATGGTGAATGTTGGAAATGGTGCTTTCTGCAGTTCCTTACAGATCTCCTTCACCTAGGCTAGAAAGTAAGGGAGACATGTACAGCTGTACGCTATCCATGTCTACGGATGGCGAATGTTGGAAATGGTGCTTTCGGCAGCTCCTTACAGTTCTCCTTCACCTAGGGAAGAAAGTGCGGGAGACATGTACAGGTACGCGCTAACAATGTCTACGGATGGTGAATGTTGGAAATGGTGCCTTCTGCAGCTCCTTACAGTTCTTCTTCATCAATGGTAGAAAGTAAGGGAGACATGTACAGGTGAGCGCTAACTATGTCTACAAATGGCGAATGTTGGAAATGGTGCTTTCTGCAGCTTCTTATAGTTCTCCTCCACCATGGGTAGACAGTATGGGAGAATGGTATAGGTGTGCGGTAACTATGCCAGTGATGGTCAATGTTGGAAATAGTGCTTTTGCAGCTCCTTACAGTTCTCTTTCACCTAGGGAAGAAAGTAGGGGAGACATGTACAGGTGTGCGCTAACTATGTCTACAGATGGTGAATGTTGGAAATGGTGCTTTCTGCAGCTCCTTACAGTTCTCCTTCACCTAGGGAAGAATGTAGGGGAGACATGTACAGGTGTGCGCTAACTATGTCTACAGATGGTGAATGTTGGAAATGGTGCTTCCTGCAGGTCCTTACAGTTCTCGTTCACCTAGGGAAGAAAGTAGCGGAGACATGTACAGGCGTTCGCTAACTATGCCAGTGATGGTCAATGTTGGAAATGGTGCACTCTGCAGCTCCTTACAGTTCTCCTTCTCCTAGGGAAGAAAGTGAGGGAAACATGTACAGGTGTGCGCTAACAATGTCTACAGATGGTGAATGTTGGAATTGGTGCTTTCTGCAGCTCCTTATAGTTCTTCTCCACCTAGGGTAGGCAGTATGGGAGACATGTACAGGAGTGCGCTAACCATGTCTACGGATGGTGAATGTTGGAAATGGTTCTTTCTGCTGCTCCTTACAGATCTCCTTCACCTAGGGTTGAGAGTAAGGGAGACATGTACAGCAGTGCGCTAACAATGTCTACAGATAATGCATGTTGGAAATGGTGCTTTCTGCAGCTCCTTACAGTTCTCAATCACCTTGGGTAGAAACTAAGGGAGACATATACACGTGAGCGCTTACTATGTCTAGACATAGTGAATGTTGGAAATGGTGCTTTCTGCAGCTCCTTGTAGTTCTTCTCCACCTAGGGTAGAAAGTAAGGGAGACATGTACAACTGTGCGCTATGTCTACAGGTGGTGAATGTTGGAAATGGTGCTTTCTGCAGCTCCTTATAGTTCTTCTGCACCTAGGGTAGGCAGTATGGGAGACATGTACAGGAGTGCGCTAACCATGTCTACGGATGGTGAATGTTGGAAATGGTGCTTTCTGCAGCTCCTTACAGATCTCCTTCACCTAGGGTAGAGAGTAAGGGAGACACGTACAGCTGTGCACTAACCATGTCTACGGATGGTGAATGTTGGAAATGGTGCTTTCTGCAGCTCCTTATAGATATCCTTTACCTAGGGTAGAAAGTAAGGGAGATTTGTACAGCTGTGCGCTAACTATTTTAACAGATGGTGAATGTTGGAAATGGTGCTTTCTGCAGCTCCTTATAGTTCTTCTCCACCTAGGGTAGACAGTATGGCAGACATCTACAGTAGTGCGCTAACTATGCCAGTGATGGTCAACGTTGGTAATGTTGCTTTCTGCAGCTCCTTACAGTTCTCCTTCACCTAGGGAAGAAAGTAGGGGAGACATGTACAGGTGTGCGCTAACCATGTCTACGGATGGTGAATGTTGGAAATGGTGCTTTGTGCAGCTCCTTACAGATCTCCTTCACCTAGGGTAGAGTGTAAGGGAGACATGTACCGCAGTGCGCTAACTATGTCTACAGATGGTGAATGTTGGAAATGGTGCTTTCTGCAAGTCCTTATAGTTCTTCTCCACCTAGGGTAGACAGTAAGGGAGACATGTACAGCTGTGCATTAACTATGTCTACAGATTGTGAATGTTGGAAATGGTGCTATTTGAGCTCCTTACAGTTCTCCTACACCTACAGTAGAAACTAAGGGAGACATATACAGCTGTGCACTAACTATGTCTGCAGATGGTGAATGTTGGAAATGGTGCTTTCTGCAGCTCCTTACATTTCTCCTTCACCTAGGGTAGAGTGTAAGGGAGACATGTACCGCAGTGCGCTAACTATGTCTACAGATGGTGAATGTGGGAAATGGTGCTTTCTGAGGCTACCTACAGTTCTTCTTCACCTAGGCTAGAAAGGAAGGGAGACATGTAGAGCTGTGCGCTAACCATGTCTACGGATGGTGAATGTTGGGAATGGTGCTTTCTGCAGCTCCTTACAGTTCTTCTTCAACTAGGGTTGCAAGTAAGTGGGACATGTACAGCAGTGTGCTAACTATGTCTACACATGTCGAATGTTGAAATGGTGCTTTCTGCAGCTCCTTACAGTTGTTCTTCTCCTAGGCTAGAAAGTACGGGAGGCATGTACAGCACTGCGCTAACAATGTCTACAGATGGTGAATGTGGGAAATGGTGCTTTCTGAGGCTACCTACAGTTCTTCTTCACCTAGGCTAGAAAGTAAGGGAGACAAGTAGAGCTGTGCGCTAACCATGTCTACGGATGGTGAATGTTGGGAATGGTGCTTTCTGCAGCTCCTTACAGTTCTCATTCACCTAGGGAAGATAGTGGGGGGGACATGTACAGGTGTGCGCTAACTATGTCTACAGATGGTGAATGTGGGAAATGGTGCTTTCTGAGGCTACCTACAGTTCTTCTTCACCTAGGCTAGAAAGTAAGGGAGACATGTAGAGCTGTGCGCTAACCATGTCTACGGATGGTGAATGTTGGGAATGGTGCTTTCTGCAGCTCCTTACAGTTCTCATTCACCTAGGGAAGATAGTGGGGGGGACATGTACAGGTGTGCGCTAACTATGTCTACAGATGGTGAATGTTGGAGACGGTGCTTTCTGCAGCTCCTTATAGTTCTTCTCCACCTAGGGTAGACAGTATGGGAGACATGTACAGGAGTGTGCTAACTATGCCAGTGATGGTAAATGTTGGAAATGGTGCTTTCTGCAGCTCCTTACAGTTCTCCTTCACCTAGTGATGAAAGTAGGGGAGACATGTACAGGTGTGCAATAACTATGTCTACAGATGGTGAATGTTGGAAATGGTGCTTTCTGCAGCTCCTTACAGTTCTCCTACACCTAGGGAAGGAAGTAAGGGAGACATGTACAGGTGTGCGCTAACTATGTCTACAGATGGTGAATGTTGCATATGGTGCTTTCTGCAGCTCCTTACAGTTCTCCTTCACCTAGGGAAGAAAGTAGGGGAGACATGTACAGGTGTGCGCTAACTATGTCTAGAGATGGTCAATATTGGAGATGGCGCTTTCTGCAGCTCCTTACAGATCCCCGTCACCTAACGTAGAAAGTAATTGAGACATGTAAAGCTGTGCGCCTGCAATGTCTACGGATGGTGAATGTTTGAAATGGTGCTTTCTACAGCTCCTTACAGTTGTCCTTCACCTAGGGAAGAAAGTAGTGGAGACATGTACAGGTCTGCGCAAACTATGTCTACAGATGATGAATGTTGGAAATGGTGCTTTTTGCAGCTCCTTATTGTTCTTCTCCAGCTAGGGTAGACAGTATGGGAGACATGTAAGGAGTGCGCTAACTATGCCAGTGATGGTCAATGTTGGAAATAGTGCATTCTGCAGCTCCTTACAGTTCTCCTTCAGCTAGGGAAGAAAGTAGAGGAGACATGTACAGGTGTGCGCTAACTATGTCTAGAGATGGTGAATGTTGGAGATGGCACTTTTTGCAGCTCCTAACAGTTCTCCTTCACCTCGGGTAAAAAGTAGGGGGGCATGTACAGGTGTGTGCTAACTATGTCTCGAGATGGTGAATGTTGGATATGGTGCCTACTGCAGCTCCTTACAGTGATTCTTCACCTAGGGTAGAAAGAATGGGAGACATGTACAGCTGTGTGCAACCTATGTCTACAGATGGTGAATGTTGGAAATGGTGCTTTCTGCAGCTCCTTACCGTTCTCCTTCACCTAGGGAAGAAAGTAAGGGAGACATGTACAGCTGTGCGCTATGTCTACAGATGGCGAATGTTGGAAATGGTGCTATCTTCAGCCTCTTATAGTTCTTCTCCATCTAGGGTAGACAGTATGGGAGACATGAACAGCAGTGCGCTAACCATGTCTATGGATGGTGAATGTTGGAAATGGTGCTTTCTGCAGCTCCTGACAGTTCTCCTTCACCTAGGGAAGAAAGTGGGGAGACATGTACAGGTGGGCGCTACCTATGTCTACAGATGGATAATGTTGGAAATGGTGGTTTCTGCAGCTTCTTACAGTTCTCCTTCACCTATGGAAGAATGTAGGGGAGACATGTACAGGTGTGCGCTAACTATGTCTACAGATGGTGAATGTTGGAAATGGTGCTTTCTGCTGCTCCTTTCTGTTCTCCTTAACCTAGGGTAGAAAGTAAGGGAGACATGTACAGGTGTGCTCGAACTATGTCTACGGATGGTGAATGTTGCATATGGTGCTTTCTGCAGCTCCTTACAGTTCTCCTTCACCTAGGGAAGAAAGTAGGGGGACATGTACAGGTGTGCCCTAACTATGACCACGGATGGTGTATGTTGGAAATGGTGCTTTCTGCAAGTCCTTATAGTTCTTCTCCACCTAGGCTAGACAGTATCGGAGACATGTACAGGAGTGCGCTAACTATGCCAGTGATGGTTTTTGTTGGAAATGGTGCTTTCTGCAGCTCCTTACTGTTGTTCTTCATCTAGGATAGAAAGTAAGGGAGATAACTATAGCTGTGAAATAACTATGTCTACAGATGGCTCTCTCTGCAACTTCTTCCTGTTCTTTTTCACCTAGGATAGAAAGTAATGGAGACATATCCAGCTGTCTATCTATGTTGACAGATGGTGTATCTTGGTAAGAAAGCTTTCTGCAGCTACTTACAGTTCTCCTTCAGCTAGGGTAGAAAGTAGGGGAGGTATATACAGCTGTGTGCTAACTATGTCCACAGATGTTGACTGTTGGTTAGAAAGCTATCTGCAGCTCCTTACAATTCTCCTTCAATTAGGGGAGAAGGTAAGGGAGACATGTGCAGTGGTCCGCTAACTATGTCCACGGATGTTGAATGTTGGTAATGGTTCTTTCTGCAGCTCCTTGCAGTTCTCAATCACCTTGGGTAGAAACTAAGGGAGACATATACACGTGAGCGCTAACTATGTCTAGACATGGTGAATGGTGGAAATGGTGCTTTCTGCAGCTCCTTACAGTTCTTCTTCATCTAATGGAGAAAGTAAGGGAGACATGTACAGCAGGGTCCTAACTATGTCTACAGATGGTGAATGTTGGCTATGGTACTTTCTGCATCTCCTTACAGTTCTTCTTCATCTAAGGTAGAAAGTAAGGGAGACACGTGTATAGCAAGGAGCTAACTATGTCTACACATGGCGAATGTTGGAAATGGTGCATTCTGCAGCTCTTTACAGTTCTTTTTCGCATAGGATATAAAGTAAAGGAGACAAACTCAGCAATGCACTATCCATGTCCTTAGATAGTGAATGTTGGTAAAAAGGCCTTCTGCAGCTCCTTACAGTTGTTCTTCACCTAGGGCAGAAAGTAAGGGAGGCATATACAGCAGTGTGCTAACAATGTCTGCAGATGGTGAATGTTGGTAATGGTGCTTTCTGCAGCTCCTTGCAGTTCTTCTTCAACTAGGGTAGCAAGTAAGTGGGACATGTACAGCAGTGTGCTAACTATGTCTACACATGTCGAATGTTGGAAATGGTGCTTTCTGCAGCTCCTTACGGTTCTTCTTCTCCTAGGTTAGAAAGTACGGGAGGCATGTACAGCACTGCGCTAACAATGTCTACAGATGGTGAATGACGGAAATAGTGCTTTCTGCCGCTACTTACAGTTCTTCTTCATCAAGGGTAGAAAGTAAGGGAGACATGTACAGGTGTGCGCTAACCATGTCTACGGATGGTGAATGTTGCATATGGTGCTTTCTGCAGCTCCTTACAGTTCTCCTTCACCTAGGGAAGAAAGTAGGGGAGACATGTACAGGTGTGCGCTAACTATGTCTAGAGATGGTCAATATTGGAGATGGCGCTTTCTGCAGCTCCTTACAGTATTCCTTCACCTAATGTAGAAAGTCAGGGAGACCAGTTCAGGTGTGCGCTATCTATGTCTACAGATGTTGAATGTTGGAAATGGTGCTTTCTGCAGCACCTTACAGTTCTCCTTCACCTAGGAAGAAAGTAGGGGAGACATGTACAGGTGTGCGCTAACTATGTCTAGAGATGGTGAATGTTGGAAATGTTGCTTTCTGCAGCACCTTACAGTTCTCTTTCACCTAGGGTAGAAAGTAAGGGAGACATGTACAGTTGTGCGCTAACTACGTCTATACATTGTGAGTGATGGAAATGGTGCTTTCTGCAGCTCCTTATAGTTCTTCTCCACCTAAGATAGACAGTATTGGAGACTTGTACAGGAGTGCGCTAACCATGTCTACGGATGGTGATTTTTGGAAATGGTGCTTTCTGCAAGTCCTTATAGTTCTTCTCCACCTAGGGTACACAGAATGGGAGACGTGTACAGGAGTGCGCTAACCATGTCGACGGATGGTGAATGTTGGAAATGGTGCTTTCTGCAGCTCCTTACAGATCCCCGTCACCTAACGTAGAAAGTAATTGAGACATGTAAAGCTGTGCGCCTGCAATGTCTACGAATGGTGAATGTTTGAAATGGTGCTTTCTACAGCTCCTTACAGTTGTCCTTCACCTAGGGAAGAAAGTAGTGGAGACATGTACAGGTCTGCGCAAACTATGTCTACAGATGATGAATGTTGGAAATGGTGCTTTTTGCAGCTCCTTATTGTTCTTCTCCAGCTAGGGTAGACAGTATGGGAGACATGTAAGGAGTGCGCTAACTATGCCAGTGATGGTCAATGTTGGAAATAGTGCATTCTGCAGCTCCTTACAGTTCTCCTTCAGCTAGGGAAGAAAGTAGAGGAGACATGTACAGGTGTGCGCTAACTATGTCTACAGATGGTAAATGTTTTAAATGGTGCTTTCTGCAGCTCCTTACAGTTCTGCTTCACCTATGGAAGAAAGTGGGGGAGACATGTACAGGTGTGCGCGAACTATGTCTACAGATGGTGAATGTTGGAAATGGTGCTTTCTGCAGCTAATTATTGTTCTTCTCCACCTAGGGTAGACAGTATGGGAGACATGTACAGGTGTGCGCTAACTATGTCTAGAGATGGTGAATGTTGGATATGGTGCCTACTGCAGCTCCTTACAGTGATTCTTCACCTAGGGTACAAAGAATGGGAGACATGTACAGCTGTGTGCAACCTATGTCTACAGATGGTGAATGTTGGAAATGGTGCTTTCTGCAGCTCCTTACCGTTCTCCTTCACCTAGGGAAGAAAGTAAGGGAGACATGTACAGCTGTGCGCTATGTCTACAGATGGCGAATGTTGGAAATGGTGCTATCTTCAGCCTCTTATAGTTCTTCTCCATCTAGTGTAGATAGTATGGGAGACATGAACAGCAGTGCGCTAACCATGTCTATGGATGGTGAATGTTGGAAATGGTGCTTTCTGCAGCTCCTTTCAGTTCTCCTTCACCTAGGGAAGAAAGTGGGGAGACATGTACAGGTGGGCGCTACCTATGTCTACAGATGGAGAATGTTGGAAATGGTGGTTTCTGCAGCTTCTTACAGTTCTCCTTCCCCTATGGAAGAAAGTAGGGGAGACATGTACAGGTGTGCGCTAACTATGTCTACAGATGGTGAATGTTGGAAATGGCTCTTTCTGCTGCTCCTTTCTGTTCTCCTTAACCTAGGGTAGAAAGTAAGGGAGACATGTACAGGTGTGCTCGAACTATGTCTACGGATGGTGAATGTTGCATATGGTGCTTTCTGCAGCTCCTTACAGTTCTCCTTCACCTAGGGAAGAAAGTAGGGGAGACATGTACAGGTGTGCCCTAACTATGACCACGGATGGTGTATGTTGGAAATGGTGCTTTCTGCAAGTCCTTATAGTTCTTCTCCACCTAGGCTAGACAGTATCGGAGACATGTACAGGAGTGCGCTAACTATGCCAGTGATGGTTTTTGTTGGAAATGGTGCTTTCTGCAGCTCCTTACTGTTGTTCTTCATCTAGGATAGAAAGTAAGGGAGATAACTATAGCTGTGAAATAACTATGTCTACAGATGGCTCTTTCTGCAACTTCTTCCTGTTCTTTTTCACCTAGGATAGAAAGTAATGGAGACATATCCAGCTGTCTATCTATGTTGACAGATGGTGTATCTTGGTAAGAAAGCTTTCTGCAGCTACTTACAGTTCTTCTTCAGCTAGGGTAGAAAGTAGGGGAGGTATATACAGCTGTGTGCTAACTATGTCCACAGATGTTGACTGTTGGTTAGAAAGCTATCTGCAGCTCCTTACAATTCTCCTTCATTAGGGGAGAAGGTAAGGGAGACATGTGCAGTGGTCCGCTAACTATGTTCACGGATGTTGAATGTTGGTAATGGTTCTTTCTGCAGCTCCTTGCAGTTCTCAATCACCTTGGGTAGAAACTAAGGGAGACATATACACGTGAGCGCTAACTATGTCTAGACATGGTGAATGGTGGAAATGGTGCTTTCTGCAGCTCCTTACAGTTCTTCTTCATCTAATGGAGAAAGTAAGGGAGACATGTACAGCAGGGTCCTAACTATGTCTACAGATGGTGAATGTTGGCTATGGTACTTTCTGCATCTCCTTACAGTTCTTCTTCATCTAAGGTAGAAAGTAAGGGAGACACGTGTATAGCAAGGAGCTAACTATGTCTACACATGGCGAATGTTGGAAATGGTGCATTCTGCAGCTCTTTACAGTTCTTTTTCGCATAGGATATAAAGTAAAGGAGACAAACTCAGCAATGCACTATCCATGTCCTTAGATAGTGAATGTTGGTAAAAAGGCCTTCTGCAGCTCCTTACAGTTGTTCTTCACCTAGGGTAGAAAGTAAGGGAGGCATATACAGCAGTGTGCTAACAATGTCTGCAGATGGTGAATGTTGGTAATGGTGCTTTCTGCAGCTCCTTGCAGTTCTTCTTCAACTAGGGTAGCAAGTAAGTGGGACATGTACAGCAGTGTGCTAACTATGTCTACACATGTCGAATGTTGGAAATGGTGCTTTCTGCAGCTCCTTACGGTTCTTCTTCTCCTAGGTTAGAAAGTACGGGAGGCATGTACAGCACTGCGCTAACAATGTCTACAGATGGTGAATGATGGAAATAGTGCTTTCTGCCGCTACTTACAGTTCTTCTTCATCATGGGTAGAAAGTAAGGGAGACATGTACAGGTGTGCTCTAACAATGTCTCCAGATGGTTAATGTTGGAAATGGTGCTTTATACAGCTCCTTACAGTTCTTCCTCACCTAGGGTAGAAAATAAGGGAGACATGTACAGCAGTGCGCTAACTATGTCTACACATGGTGAATGTTGGAAATGGTGCTTTCTGCAGATCCTTATAGTTCTTCTTCACCTAGGGTAAAAAGTAAGGGAGACATGTAAAGCAGTTCGCTAACTATGTCTCCAGATGGTTAATGTTGGAAATGGTGCTTTCTACAGCTCCTTACAGTTCTTCTTCACCTAGGTTAGAATGTAAGGGAGACATGTACAGGAGTGCGCTAACTATGTCTACACATGGTGAATGTTGGAAATGGTGCTTTCTGAGCTCCTTACAGTTCTCCTTCACCTACTGTAGCCTCCCTGCGTGTCTGGGGATTAGAATAGGCCCCAGGTATTCCTGCCTGTCGTAAGAGGCGACTAAAAGGAGTCCCTCCCCCTCAAGGGGGTAGTGAGCGCCTGCGTCCGGAGACGGACGGTTCCACGACCTCTATTTGCTGTCATTTTGCTTTTTCACTTCTCGTTTCTTCCTACCTTTGGTTGGTTCCTTTTTTTGCTCTTCTCCACCTCACTGTCTTCCTTTCTCTTTCCCCTGTGAAATCTCCTTGCCTTCTCATTGCCTTCTTCTCATTGCCTTCTTCTCCTTGCCGTCTTCTCCTTGCCTTCTCATTGCCTTCTTCTCTGCCTTCTTCTCTGCCTTCTCTCTGGTCTCCGCCTCGGCGTTTGAGACACTGTCCTCTCTCTCTCTCTCTCTCTCTCTCTCTCTCTCTCTCTCTCTCTCTCTCTCTCTCTCTCTCTCCTCTTCTTCCTTCCTCCCTGTGCGCGCCTGAAGGCCGACCCACGCGTTTGCACACGTAGCCGGTGATGGTGTAATGCGTAATTCCCCGCCCTGGGTAGACATGTAAGGCACGCGCGTACCCCCTGGTAAAGGCCAGGCCCAGGGAGGGGTGATTGCCTGAGCTGATACCTTCTGACCATGCCGATTGGTCCCTCCGTCTGTTTCTCGGGAGGTGTGACCTGAGGTGTAAACATTCACCTATGGCGGGAGTGCCCTCTGAGAGGGTCCCCACAAGGAAGGTAGCTCCATCGGAGACGCTGGCAATCATGGGGGATTCCTCCACAATGGATTTCACTCCATCTCTCTCGACTTCAGCCCAAAAACGGAAACTTGACCAGCTACCAGTGGCAAAACTACTACCGCCTGCCCCACAGTTCCTCATCGTTTCTCGATCTGAGGACGGAAAGGATTTTTCCTCTGTCAACCCTTTCGTTATCCAGAAGGGCGTCGATGCCATAGCCGGATCTGTCAAATCTTGTACCAGGTTGCGTAACGGTACCTTATTACTCGAAACTGAGAGCGCCTTTCAGGCACAGAAACTGCTTCAGGCCACACTCCTGTACACATTCCCTGTCCGGGTGGAGGCTCACCGAACTTTGAATTCGTCTCGTGGTGTGGTCTATACTAGATCCCTCGACGGCTTGACTGACGAGGAGATTCAATCTTTTCTCGCTGAGCAGATCGTGACGGCTGTCCATAGGGTCATGAAAAAGGTCAACAATGACCTTGTACCGACCCGGACACTTTTCTTGACCTTCGATAGTGTTCAGCTGCCATCGCGCATCAAAGCGGGCTACGAGGTTATTTCTGTTCGCCCCTATGTCCCGACACCTACGCGCTGCTACCAGTGTCAGCGTTTCAATCACACTCGCCAGTCTTGTTCCAATGCGGCTAAATGTGTCACTTGTGGCAGGGATGCCCACGAGGGTGACTGTCCACCTCCATCTCCTCGTTGTGTGAACTGTCAGGGTGACCATGCCGCATCCTCCCGCGACTGTCCTGTCTATAAGGAAGAACGCTGTATCCAAGAAATTCGGGTCAAAGAGTAAGTGTCCACCTCGGCTGCTCGCAAGCTATTGGCTAGTAGGAAGCCCACGCTGCTCCCAGTGGGGAAATACAGTACTGTCCTCGCCTCTCCTCGGACTACCAGGGAGGTGGCAACCCAGACATGCGATCTGACCTTCAGCACCACGGTCGTCCATTCGGCCAGTGCTAAGATCGCGCGGTCGACGTCTCCTCTTCCTCCTATCACCTCACAGACACCAGCCCCTTCATCAGCTTCTGCTAAGACGAAGACCCAGCAGTCAGATGCACGGGCCTTCAAGAAGGAACCGTCCCGTGCAGACTTCCTACGTACCTCGACCTCGCAGCCTTCGACCGGTACTTCCAAGTTCAGCAGTCATAAACAATGCTTTGTTGGCTTTTACTTCAAAGTAGTCAGGAGATTTCCATGAGGAAATGAATGCTGCAATCTACATCTCACGGTTTCAGGATAAACTTCTTTGGAACATTCCTCCAGAGTCTATTATAATGATAGATAAAGCACCTTATTTTTCTACCCAGGCGAACAAAGTGCCAACTATGTCAAACAGAAAAGGTGATTTGTTAAGTTGGTTGCAGTGACATAGTGTTAACTGCACTGCTGAACTGAAAAAGGCAGAGCTGCTTCAGCTTGTTAAGCCACTAACTGCCGTGTGGAGTGACCCCACTGTTAGGGGCACCATGTTGCGGATAGCGCAACCCGTCCTGCTGGAGATTAAAGTCCTCCCTTCTACATGGGTGTGTGTGTGTCGTCCTTAACATAAGTTAGTTTATGTAGTGTGTAAGCCTAGGAGCCAACGACATCAGCAGTTTGCTCCCTTAGGAATTCAAAAAGCCACAAACTCCTGTATACACAATTGATGAAATCAGCTAGAACTGCTGATCACAAGGTTATTTGTTTGCCACCGTACCATTGCACTTACATAGCAATTGAGTGTCTTTGGGCTCAAGTGAAAGGAAATGTAGCAAGAAATAACAAGCGTGCACCTTTTTCACAAAGCAAGGTGTTAAAATTGCTTCATCGAGTTTTGAGCTGCGCAGGGTAACCTTGTGGTCTGAGGCTCCTTGCCATGGTTCACAAGGTGTTTTGTACTTAGCGTAAGTTAGTTTAAGTTAGATTAAGTAGCATATAAGCCTAGGGCCCGATGACCTCAGCAGATTGGTAACATAGGTACTTACCACAAATTTCGAAGTTTTCATCGAGCTTTGACTGAAGTTACAGTAGATACGTGGTGATTCTACATACGAAAAAAAAAAAATGTTGAAGGTGCTTGTGAGAGAAGGCGAATTATGGAGACACATATGAAAAACATTGTTAACCTTGGTGAAGCAGATGATGAGAAGAGTGCCAGAAGCAGCTCTGAGGACAAGATTTCAGATGATCATGAAATTCCCAGTGCTTGGCCCAACTACGAGAATATTGGCATGTCCCATTTATCGGATTAACACAGTGCATGGTGAGTACACAATTCTGTTGTTCTTTCTTAACATTCACATGCAGAAACATGAACTGCCTTCATATGTCAATTAAGAATTTCAGGAAACTTGTTTCGGCATATATCAGGAGTATTTGTTAAGTTTCTTTCAGGGTAAGATTTTAATAAATGATACAACTTTGTAATATTCTTTGACACTTAAATACCGCAGTTGGAAAGTGATTCCATGGTGCAATATGTATTACAAGAGTGATCAGTGATAATTTTAGGAAAAGGATATTAATATGTTTCTGCAACTATTTTGTCTCTGCTATTGTTTTTTTTAACCATTACTTTCTTAAGACACATGTACGCATGTATGTTGTTGAAGTTGTTTATAAGGTTTATTATGCCTATCAGAAATGCAGCGGTTTTAACAACTTAAGTTGAACTGATGAATGGAACCGTGCAATTGCACAACTGTCATTAATTTACATTGAAAATATTAAGAATAAATAACAACCCTTGAATCTTGGATTCTATCAAAGTAGCAGCTCTAATTTGAAAACTATCAATAATGTTTCCCATTTGCACTACCTTGTGTGTCTCATTGAATCAAATTCCAGGGCGTTAAAATAAAACAAAGTAAATAATTGAGTATTAACTTGGTAACTGCTGTTTTGTTCAGGTGGACAAGCACAGCTATTCAGGCATGTGCTCCAACAAAGCTGAGTACCTGGCACAGGCGCTGACTCCATGGGGCTTGAGGGGGGGCTTGAGCCACCTCAAGAATCGTTTTAAGGGGAGGGGTGGGGGAGCTCTCCCAATAATTTTAGAAGATTATTAGTTACATTCACAAAATTATATTGGAAATTTTTGTTTTCTTTGTTTGACAATAGTTACCTTTTAACATACATTCAGTTATGAGTTAAAACGAATAATTATTACGGTAGTAAGCAGGTTAGTTGAAAACAAGTGGTGTGAATCGTGATAGGGTGACAGGTTACAGTGCTGTGGGCACACTTAGAATTTGTCCCAGTGTGTGAACCTTAGGGTAAAGTCTGGTGCTGGCGGGCCAGTGCTGTGGCCACAGCGACATCAAAAGGACTGGAGCAGAAGCACCTGGAACCCTCTGTGTCACGTCTCTGAAGTTTTGAGACATTATGCCACTGTGGCTATATATAGCCCACTCTGCTGTCACAGTCATTCAGTGTGGATAGTTTCATTCAGTGCATGCTACAGATGTGTTTAGTGTTCCAACTTTAGTGCCTAGTGGACTATTTTATATGACTATATTTTATATGACTATATTTTATATGACTATATTTTATATGACTATATTTTATATGACTATATTTTATATGACTATATTTAATATGACTATATTTTATATGACTATATTTTATATGACTATATTTTATATGACTATATTTTATATGACTATATTTTATATGACTATATTTTATATGACTATATTTTATATGACTATGACTATATTTTATATGACTATATTTTATATGACTATATTTTATTCATTTACTCCAGTCTCTTAGTGTATTGAGAATTAAGTTTGCAATGGATAAATTTGTTACCAAAAAGGTGCTTGGAAGTTGATGATGCTGCAACTCAGCCTTCAACAATTATTGTGTCATCAATTGCTTCATTGTCTTCAGGCAAGAACCGCTTACAGCCTCAACCTGGACAATCTGGTAAGGGAAGATCATTTCAGAAGTCTTGGTTGATCAAATATACATGGCTAGAATATGAAGCATCTACCAAAAAAGTTTTTTGTAAAACCTGCAAACCTGCAAAGAGGCAGATGCTGAAAATTTATTACAATTTTCCTAAAAAAAAAAAAAAAAAATGCATTTACTTCCGTAGGGTTTTCCAACTGGTAAAAAGGCTTTGGAAAAATCCCATCTTAATGAAAATGCATTTACGCATAAAGAAGGTGTTCTGAAACTAAATTCTATCACTGACCAAAGTGTGACCTCCCAATGCCAATAAGGACTAGCAAGTAGATTGCTTGCTTTTAGTAAACACATGCTGGCCGGAGTGGCCGAGCGGTTCTAGGTGCTTCAGTCTGGAACCGCGCGACCATTACAGTCGCAGGTTCAAATGCTGCCTCGGGCATGGATGTGTGTGATGTCCTTAGGTTAGTTAGGTTTAAGTAGTTCTAAGTTCTAGGGGACTGATGAACTCAGAAGTTAAGTCCCATAATGCTCAGAGCCATTTCTTTTTAGCAAACAGAGGTGAAACAAATTAGGAAAAATCAACTGAGTTTTTCAAAAATGACCTAGACATTAAGAAGCTGCACTTAATCTTCAATATGTTAGTTAATATCACTAACAAAAAACAACTGGTCTTAAAAAAAAATGCTTGATGTAAGAAAGTACATTACACAATAGCCTGCAGTTGGAGAAATGTTATGTGAAGTAGTGACATGAATTGAGCTTCTCCAAATAGTTCCAATCACGACAGCAAAAGCAGGATGGTCATTAAGCACCTTTAGATGTCTGAAGTCATGTCTCTGATCAACAGAGGGACAGAAGCGATTGAACAATTTGGCTATTCTTCATGTCTACCAAGATGTTTTGAATGAATTGGATATTTGAACAGTCCTCAACTACTTCATATTCAGTAATCCAGTCATATGGTCAACATTTGCATCTTTATAAAGACACTCTAGCCCTAATAATGGCATTTAGAGCAACATTAAAAACCTGAAAACTATAAAGTGATACAGGAAGTCACTAAATGTGTAAATATACAAGAGAATCCTAGTTATTGACAGATTCGAGAAATCCATGCTGTCTCAAATCTCTCTTTGATTAGGGAGCTACTTGTTATTGGAATTTAGAGTTTTCAAAGACAGATGGAGTTAAGAGGCCTAACATTGATATGTGAAATGTTAGTTTGACTTTTATGACATGAAAAACTGCCAAGTACAGGTCCTGTTCCCTTGGGAACACTGAAGATGGCAGGTGAGAGAGTTTGATTTCATGGAAGCTGTTTGTGCAACACTGAATCTGTTGAATCCTAGACTTGTGGGCGCCCATAAAAGGGCAGTTGTAATAGAAGAAGAAGATGAGGAAGAAGAAGAAGAAGAAGAAGAAGAAGAAGAAGAAGAAGAAGAAGAAGAAGAATACATCTAACAGTGATTTAATAACAACTTCTGTGAAGTTTGGAAGGTAGGAGATGAGGTATTAGTGGAAATAAAGCTGTGAGGGCAAGCCATAAGATGGGCATGGATCCATCAGTCAGTGGCACTTGCCTGCGAAAGGTGAAGCTCCCAGCTTTGAGTCATGATCTGGCACACAGTTCTGATCTGCCAGCAAGTTTCAGTTTTGTAAGTTGTACCAATACAATGATGAGTTTGGAAATCATTGCATAATATGTACTGTTATAGTAATTAAGTTTCTCTGGTTAGATGTTGCTACATGTAATGTTAACATTGAAACTCAAGTCATTGATAGTGAGTCACTTGTAACAATAATAATTACTGAAGGCATAAGGGCAACAAAAATTAGTAGGATGATTTACGTGTTGAGTAAACTACATATAGAGGTAATATTATTATTTTAAATGGGGACAGTAAACATATGACTCTGGGGAGGAGGGTGTAGTGGAACTGTAGCTGAAGCTTAGGACAGTTGAACTATAGTTCAATTCTTTTATCTTGGCAGCTCACGCATGCCTGCCCAGACGCGGGAGATTGCTGCACTGCCAACTTCCAAATGACGCACGCGCCAAGAGTAGCAGCGCCATAGTATAGTATAGTTCACAAACTTACGTTTAGGGGGGAGCGTGCAGTTTATGAATTAAAGCCAACATGGCTGCATTAACCCTTTTGTTGACACAGACACAAGCTCCCCACATTCCGCGCTGTGCGCGATTTTGTCATCACTGCACTGCTCACCTGTGCTGACACACAGTGTTCCGACTGCTTAGACAGTTATCATTCGATTTCTCAAAAACTATTTGGCCCAAAAATTTCATTTTTACACATCTTCTTGACTGATACCTTCCCCCATAAATGACTTAATTTTGTTTCGATGTTCAATGCAGTTACTGTGCAGCATTAAATGTAGTAAACCATTGCACGAAATTTTGAAGAGTTTGCAGAGGTAAAAGTCCATAGCGTATACTTTCTGTATGGTCGATTTTAGTTGCCACAATGTTGGGAATGAAATGTGCACAAGGTACCTAAATTTCATATAAAATTTACTGTATAACAATAACTCATTTAATTTAATTACCAAATAAGTGCCATATGTAATATTGAGAAATATTCCGTCCTTCGCGACTGTAATAAAAGTTTTATTTATACCAGAGTCATTTCGATTTTTTTCTAAAAAGTTCTGATTAAAACAAAGTTGGCAAAGTACACAAAACTGAATAGTGGATGTAATAAAACGTAGAAAAAACTAAAATATATTGTCAGTGAGGCAGAGGGCGCAAACAATTTGTGTTTGTCACAATGGATAGCAAATACTTGCCAAAACATAGATCAGTTGACGCAAGCATTGAATATGATGTTACCAAAGCTGTGAAGCAAAGGATTGCGTTCGACAATCAAGTAGCTTGGCAACGTACAAGCCGAAATTATGCTCTAAATAATACTTTTAATACTGTCACAAAAGAATGTATCTCAATATGAATAGTTAAACAGCGACTGTGGAAGAGAAGATATACAAACAAAACAGATTACATGAATATTGCATGTGTGCCTTTTCATCATTTTCAATTGTTGTAAAAAGAGATATTGGAGCACAAAATTAGAAAAACCGAAAACTTATTACGAATATAATGAAGAGACAAAGAACTAGAAAATTCAAAAAATTACATCCAAAAGAATAAAATTCATGAAGTAAGACACCTCGATATTGTTTTTAAATACAGAAAATATAAAACACCAAACGAGGTTAGAACTCAGATCCTCTCACTTAGCAACCAAACACCTTAACAATTATGCTAACGCATCCTTTTTTTTTCGTTATGTTTGGTCGTTGCGGACGTCGCAAGACATCCTGTTCAAGTTCGGTGGTTGATCCTTCCACTCAGTTTTTTTATTACAGAGGCCAACTGGCTCTGTCACCTTGTCATTCTAAGGAGCTCCTGGAGTACTTTAACATGTCATGCAAAATACAGACAAACACCACCACCACCACCACCACTCCAAACGATTCCGAAAGTATCAGTCCTACAGAATGCAAATTTTGCTTTTCTTGCACACTACCCTGAAAGCCATGGCTCAAGGCTGTCAGGTTGGTGCAATATTTCTTGACTTCCGAAAGCATTTGACAAAGATATGAAACAATGACCATATTTCGCAAGGCTAGTCAACCTCTTTCTACCTTCTGTTGAATTTTGTATCTCCTGTTGGTAGTAAAATTTTTTACCCACGCATCAGTTCTACAGTAATGGTGATAGATAGATAGAAACAATCATGAAATAATAATTACTTAACAAATACTTTGTCAGAATTTTGTGAAAACCTAATAGAATACCTGGATGGTAGTGATCTGATTGAGTATCACTAATATACGGTATCCATTGAAGATTGTGAGCAGCTTGAAGATTTCTCATTAGGCTGGATGTAGCACATTATTTCAAGTAGTGAGTCATATCCCTGGACAAGCCTGAAGATACTTCTACATCTGGCAGTGTGTTGGGGCTTCTTCTGTTAATGTGGTATATTAATGAACAGGGAAACAGTAATCTCAGTCTTTTTGCAGGTTATGTGGATATGTGGTTTATTCATCTCATTACATACAATTTTCAAATCATTTGATTTGATGTACAGGAGACATGTCAAGGTTTAAAAAAGAAATTTTTTCACTTTTTTTAAGAGAAATACAAAAGTTTACATTTCTAAGTTACAGCTACACATGTTCATAAAATAATAAATGTATTACAATCCCTGTGTTCAGATTGTGAAGCTGTCCTCAATGAATTCATTGACAGAATAATAACACTTTTCCACCGGGAGAGTAAAGAGCAATCTTTTCAGTGATCCAATCTCCATTTTAAATATATTACTGCCTTTTATTTTATTGAAAATTTTTAACCCCACATACTCTGGCGTTTGGGCATAAAGTTTTAAACGATGTGCTGGAAGTTTGAAGTTATCTCTGTGGCGAGTGCTGTAGTTGTGGTCAAAATGGAAATTGTCTAGTGTATGTTGATTTCTATATAGGAACACCAGCATCTCATATATGTAAAGTGAGGGGATAGATAGTACTTTTAAATTTTTTAACAGTGGTCAACAGGATTCCCGTTTTTTTGCAACACACAGGTTTCTAATTACTTTCTTTTGTAATACTAGGTGCCTAGTGACATTTGCTGAATTTCCCCAGAAGATTATGCCATAACGAATAACTGACAAAGTAGCAGTGATAAACTATCTTTCTGGTATCCATGTTTGTGGCATCTGACAAATTACACATTGCAAATGCTAAGTTGTTCAGTTTATTTGCTAAGTAATCTAAATTTTTGTCAAGATTTAGGCCTAAGAACTTCACGTGGTTTGCTTCTGTGATATCCTGATCATTGCAAGTTATCTTTATTTCACTCCTTTCTACTGATTTAGCTTCAAATTGCATCATTTTGGTTTTAGTTACATTTAGTTTTAGTCCATTTTGATAGAACCAAGATTCAAGTTTTTCTAAAGTATTTTTGGCTTTTTCTGGAAAATTTTCAGATACCTCATTTTCAATTAGAACTGATGTATCATCAGCAAATAAGACTGAATGAACATCAATAGCAAGTGGTAGGTCATTTACGTAAAAAAGAAACAGATAGGGACCCAATATTGAACCTAGTGGGACTCCTTGGGGAACTGTTTTCCAGTCTGATGAATAATTGGTTCCATTTGATGTTAAAATTACTCTTTGTTTCCTACCTGACAGGTAAGAGCTAAACCATTTTAAAGCAGTGTCTCTGATTCCATACATCTGCAATTTGTGGAGGAGTAATGCATAGTTCACTGAATCAAAAGCTTTAGTCAGATCACAGAATATACCTGTGACCTTTCTACCTTTATCTAACGTGGAGCATATTTTTTGGATAAACTCATTTATAGCATTCGCAGTGCTTTTACCCTGTTGGAATCTGAACTGGTTTTTAAAAATTATATCATTTACAGTAAGAAAGTTATTAATTTGTTTTGCTGCAATCTTTTCAAACACTTCAGAGAAGACCGGCAAGAGAGAGATAGGGCGGTAATTCCCTATATCTTCTGTCGATCCTTTCTTGAATAAAGGTTTGATCTCACCATATTTCAATACCTCTGGAAAGCATCCCTGTTCATAAGATTGATTTATAATAGTTGACAGTGGTTGGGAAATAATATAATACACATACTTGATTACAGATGTTGTTATTTCATCCCACCCATGTGAGGTTTTGTTTTTTAGAGACAATATTTCCTTTTCCACATCCATTTGGGTTATTTTTTCAAATTGTTTAAAAGATGTGTTCTGGCTGTTTTCCAAATTTGTGATGCCCTGATAGAATGTCATATCCACATCCGATCTTACTACGTTTAGGAAGAATTCATTGAAACAACTTGACATCTGAACAGGGTTTACTATAATTTCATTTTCATGTGTAATTTTCAAAATCTCATGAATTTTTACTTTGGCTCCTAGTTCAGACTGAACAACTGACCATGCTGCTTTTGTCTTATTTCTGTGTTCTCGTATGAATTTATTATTTGCAATTTTTTTAGCTGCCGCTACAACTTTCCTAAATACAGCTTTATACTGTTTGACATAAATAACAAAATCTGGATTTCTGTTTGATTTTAACTCATTGTGGAGCTCTCTCTTTCTGGCACTAGAGATGTTTATTCCTGTTGTAATCCATTTGAGTTTACCATTAACTTTCTTTTGCTTATATCTACGAGGAAATGATTCATTAAATACCTCTAAGAAACAATTTAAGAATTTGTCATAGTTTATTGAGCTTGAACTATTGTAGTCTACAGGCCACCTTATTATACTTAATTTACTGCGGAATAAATCCATTTTACTTTTACGGAGATCCCTTTTTATACACACTTCTGGAGGCTTTAGGTTATTTGCTTTTGGGAGCTCAATAAACAGAGCTGAGTGATCTGAAATACCCAAGTCTAAGCAGTATTTGTACTTATTTCCACTGTCAAATTTGTAGTTAGTAATAATATTATCAATTCAGGTCACTGATCTGCTGTTTTCCCTAGTGCCTTCAGAAAAATTTAGCTTGAAACCAGATTTCTGAATCAAGTCACGAAATTTTGTGGAATCATTGCTTTCAACTAAGACATTTAAGTTGAAGTCTGCTGCTATAACAACTTTTTTCTTACTTTCTTTCTGGAGTTTTTCCAGGAGGCATTCGAATTTGGTTAAAAACACTTTTGTTACCGCACATCCAGGAATTCTGTAGATTGCTATAACCAGTGTATTCAGATCACTCAGTTCTACAGAGCAACTTTCAAACACGCTCTCTTCATTTAAATAATTAAAACTATCTCTTACTGTATAACTTATGGAAGAATTGACAAGAATGCAGGAGCCTCCATGAGATTTGCTTATTCTACAAAAGCTAGCAGCTACCTTAAAATTATTAATACTATTTAGTACTTTTATACTATCTTCTGTTAACCAGTGTTCATTTAGCCAGATTATTTTAATATTTACGGATTCTGACAGCAGAATTTTTAATTCGTCGATTTTTGAGAATTTACGATTTGGTAGTTCTGCCCCTAAGCCATTTATATTCCAGTGCATCAATAGATCATTTTTGCTTTTAGTTATTTCACGTGCATCCATTGTTTGGTACCTAAACTTTTTATTTTCAGTTTGAATTTTTTCTTTGTCACCCCTATCACAATGAATTAGTTTCCTTGCTTCTTAGGACTTTACACACATCTATGAACATTTTACTAAAGTTCACAGAGCCTAATCTATTCAAGTGCAGGCCGTCTTTTCCCAGATACTTGCAGTTTAAGAATTTGTTTGGGTCAATGAATACTGCACCGAGTCTGTTGCACTGTTCCCTAATGCCGGTATTTATCCTGTTGATGTAAGTATCACTTACCGATCTTCGATGAATAATTCCACTAATTACCAGCCTGGATGTTGGGTATTCAGTTTTCGCCAATTTAATCAGATTCTGTGTTTCATTCACAATTTCTTCCTCACTGTTACTGCGGATGGAGTGTGTGCCCACGTGGATTAAGACACCTCTGTAATTGTCGGTACTTTAAGTTTTGTTACCAGTTTCGCCCATGTTTCTTTTCATGGACAATACATTTTTAAAATGTTTGTTGAGTTGATGCGATCGGATTCCAGGTCGAACATCGACCTTGCAGTCCGGCACAATAAATTTTTTAAATATAGAATCACCTATTAACAGAAAATCGTTTTTGTCATCTTCTTTGTTCGTTGCACTTTTACGTTTGTCCTTCTTATTATAGGAAACTGTTTTCCATTTATACTGATCACTTGTTTCACTGACAGAGTTCTCTGTGGTATTATTTGTCGTATTACACAAATGCGGATGTTTGCCACTTTGTTCAGTAATGGGTTGATTTCTACACATGCAGGATTTTCTTTCAATAACCAGTTTAGAATTTTCTTGTTTCAATGCTAAAATTTCCGCGTTCAGCGCTTCAATGTCACTTTGAAGCAATTTAATAATTTCTTCTTTTGTGTTCATGGTACTTTCGAGTTCAGCCGCCTCAATACGCAAACAATGTGGACACGACCATGGAAACTCATCTTTTATGAGTTTTGCAGTTATTGATAATAAAGTAGTACATGATGAAAGATGCACAAACAAGGTGTGTATAAAAAAGTAATGTGATTGATTATTTATCTACCAAGTTTTTATATTTTTTCAACAATAATACTGTCTCTTTCAAAGTAGCTCCCTTTGACAGCTATACCCTGGTGGAGTCATCACTCCCTCTCTTGATAGTGGCACTGAAAGGCTTCAACTGTTATGGCTTTTAATGTGATGAGTCGTGTTCTTTTGAATATTCTGCAAAGTCTCAAAATGATTTCCATTTAATACATTTTGAAGTTTCAGGAAAGAGAAAAGTCTCAAGGACTCTAATCAGGAGACTGGGGTATGTAGAACACAATGAATGCCTCTTCAGATCAAAAATTTTGTGATGGAAGGGGTTATGTGACATGGGGCATTGTCATGCTGAAGCATTCATTTGTAATCAATGTCTGGTCTCCCTTGATTCACGCTATTCCTGGGCCTTTCATCTTTGTAAAACAATTTGCTGGCAGTTTGTCCTGGAGAAAGGTTGTGGAAATGTCTGTGCCACTCCTCATTTTGCTGCTTTCTGAGGATCATACTCAAAAATCTAGGATTCATCACCTGTGATCACATGACTATCATTTGTGGTCATTGGTAGTCCTCTAAAAATCAGTGCACATGTTTAATTGATTTTTCTTCTGCTGAATTGGGGTTATTAACACAATTTTGGTGCAAACCTTTTGCATGTACAAAACTTCAGTCAAAATTTGGTGTATGGTGAAAGTGTTCAATGGGTCACCCATCATCCTTACTGTTAAACGTCAATTTGATCTCTCAAGAGTGTACCCACATTAGACTTTTTGTCAGTCTTTGAAGCTGAAAGTCTCACTGAGTGAGATTTATCTTCAAGTTGTTCTCAGCTTACCAGAAATGATCTGTGCCAGTGAAAAAGGGGTGCTCTGGTTAAGAAATGTTCCTCTTACGCCTGTTTCAACTTTCAAATGTCACATTTTTGCATTCCACACATTAAATTCTGCTGTTCCACTTTCATAACACGCAACAAAAAAGCCACTTTGCTGATAGCACTCTCAAAAATAATGTGACAACTATACAGATCTGTAACTTGGACCGAGCATCTGGAAGGTAAGAACACACCAATCCATACAAGAACAACAACACAGCATTGCTAGATCACTCGCAGTGTTGTCAGTCTTATTGATTTTCCCACACACCTTCCGTCTTCAATGAAATGTTGGTAAGTTTTAATAGTGCAAACATTGTGTAACATATTGCCAAGAAGTCAAGATTGACGATATTAGTGATACTGCTCACACTTGTGCAAGACTCAAAGACTCTATGCATGCACAATTTAAAAAGTCTTTGTCATCCTTCTGATTTGCTTGGTGCAATGTGATAATTATATGAAAGTACACAGCCATTTTTTGTATCAGTTTGCTGTCATTCATTGGAAGATTAACAACCTGAGGTTCAAGTATTCTCTTATGATGAACTAAGATTTGTATATTCTGCTTCAGAAATACTTTCTGTTCATTCAAAACAAACTTACACAATTAAACTGAATTTGCTTTTGTACTTCAATGAATTGTGGCAATTATCTGAGACATTCAATGCTTCCTCCGTCCCCCCTCCCCCCCTCCCCCCTGCCTCACCTTACCACATCCCCACCAGATAAGTAGTTTGGTGATTTCTTTCGAGAATCAGTTTCTCTCACCTCTTAAAACTAAAGTGACACACCTCATTGCTGTACATTGTTGTATAAGAAGTGTGCAAATATTAAATCCTTTCTTCAACTTTTTAAACACATCACATTTGTATATTGCTTTAAATATCTAGAAATTTAAAATTGAGCACTTCACATTATGCAGAAATGTAGTGCCCTGTGACTACGCTGTCAGTGAGTTGTGATCTGAATTGGTCAACATGTACAGATACTTGAGTGTAACAGTTTGTGGAATGATAATGTGAGCATAGTCATCAGTCAATCAAGTGGTAGACTTCTTTAGTAAGTTACTAGAGAACCGCTTAAGTCTATATAAGAGACTGCTTGTAGAACTCAAATCAGGCATGTGGAAGCTGTATCAGAGATGAGTAACAGGAATATTGAATATATAAAGAGAAGTGTAGCACAGATTGTAACAGGTAGGTGGACACATGGAAGGGTATGATGGATATACTAAGTGGGTGTTTGGTAGTTCTGGCAGCTGTGCCTGTGGCGAACAGATGTACAAAACCATTCTTATCAGGGATACAATCAGAACCGCTCACTCACTGAAACTGAAAATCTCTTTTTCACGATTTACCACTCAGCATTCGCTTAACAAATTAAATGAAAGAAAGGTGCTTTGCCTTCTTCATTAAACATCATTGTACCTTTATTTTCAGGTTATTTCAACATTTACTGAAAAAAGTTTAATGATTTTTTTTCCCTTAAGTCTTTTGCAGCTTTAATATTTTGGGGTCCTACAGTACAACTTGTGTATTTCTATGCCATCAGTGATTAATTTCTTGAACATTCTTAGTATGTAAGGATAATTTATCATTTCCTTTCACATAATTTGCTGTCAAATCTACAGTTTGATGTCAGAACTGTTCTAACAACTGGAAACGGTACAATGCTATATTACACTGAAGTGCCAAAGAAACTGGTACAGGCATATGTATTCAAATACAATGAGATGTAAACAGGCAGAATATGACAATGTGCTTGGTACCACATATATAAAAGAAGTGTCTGGAGCAGTTGTTAGATCAGTTACTGCTGCTATGGCTGGTTATCAAGATCTGTATATGAACGTGATGTTATAGTCGGTGCATGAGCGATGAGGCACAGCATCTCCTATGTAGTGATAAAGTGGGGATTTTCCTATTTGACCATTTCACAGGTGTATCGTGATTATCAGGAATCCAGTAACACATCAAATCTGACAGCTGCACCCAGGAAAATATTCTGCAAGAAAAGGACCAACTACTACTGAAGAGAATCATTCAATGTGATAGAAGTGCAACTCTTCTGCAAATTGCTACAGTTTTCAATGGTGTACCATCAACTAGTGTGAAACTTTCAATGAGACATCATCAATATGGGCCTTTGGAGCTGAAGGCCCACTCTTGTGGCCTTCATTGCATGACACAAATATTTGTGCCTCGCATGGGCTTGTCACCACTGACATTGGACTGTTGATACTGGATATATGTTGCCTTGTCAGATGAGAATCGTTTCAAACTGTATCAAGCGGATGGATGTATACGGGTATGGAGACAACTTCATGAACCCACGGACCCTGCATGTCAGCAGAGGACTATTCAAGCTGGTGGAGGCTCTTTAATAGTGTGGGACATTTTCTCTGGGAATGATATGTGACACCTGACAGGTCTAGATATGACTCTGAGTAGACACACATACGTAAGCATCCTGTCTGATCACCTGCACCCATTCATGCCCGTTGTGCATTACGACAGACTTGGGCAATTCCAGCAGGACAATGTAACACACCACGTATCCAGAATTGCTACAGAGTGATCCCAGGAACGCTCTTCTGGGCTTAAACACTTATGCTGGCCACGAAACTCCCCAGATATGAGCATATCTGGGATGCCTTGCAATGTGCTGTTCAGAAAAGATCTCCATCCCCTTGTACTCTTACAGATTCATGGTATTAGTTCTCCCGAGCAATCCTTCAGATATTTGTTGAGTTCCTACCACATCGTGTTGCAGCACTAGTGTGTGAATTTGAGGGCCCTGTAGGATATTAGGCAGGTGTACCAGTTTCTTTGGCTCTTCAGTGTATTTCCTCATTGGGGTACTGGATGGATTAAACAAAAACGTTTCAAACACTAGGCACCTTATTTAATTAAGGCATTTGATTATGTCAATCACAAAATTTTGCTCCAGAAGTTGGACCATTATGGAATGTGGGGAGTAGCTCACAATTGGTTCATCTCTTTAAAAACAGAACAAAAGGTTGTTCTTCATAGTACTGAGAATGGCTATGATGTGGAATCGGAGTGAGGCACAGTTAAATGGGGGGCAACATAGGGTCAGTGCTGGGGCCACTCCTGCTCCTTATTTATATAAATGATGTGCCTTGTAGCACTAGAGATCAGAGGCAATTCTGAAAGTCAGTCAAGGGGTGGACAAATGATGCGGTGCGGAGGAGTTAGGGGGTTTGGGGGAAATGGAATATCGCTTAACAAAAGGAGAGTTGAGGTCCTTCACTGACAAATTGGTAAAATTTGGTGTTGCTTAAAGTAGCTTTGGTAACTGTTTTCAGGGTAAAAACATGTCTACAGAATGTGTGTGCCTGGGAAAACAATACAATTTGACACAGATGTCTGACGATTTTGAAGTTTTTGTCTGGGGTCAGCAGTGTTTGTGGGCATACCTGGCATATTTAGCTTTCTTGATTATTGTAAGAGGTACTCATATGAGGGTCACTCGAAAAGAATGCACACTATTTTTTTTTTTTTTTAAATCCATTTTTTATTCTACACGTTTGAAAGTTTTACAGTGTGTAGATACATCTGTTAGGAACAATATTTTCATTTCTCCACATAATTTCCACTTCTTTCAGCTGCCTTACACCATCTTGGGACCAGCGCCTGTATACCCGCATGGTAAAATTCTGTACCAACCTGTTGGTGCCACTGTTTGGCAGTGTGCACTAGGGAGTCATCATCTTCAAACCTTGTTCCACGAAAAGAGTCTTTCAGTTTCCCAAAGAGATGATAGTCACATGAAACCAGGTCAGAACTGTAAGGTGAGTGTTTCAGTGTTGTCCATCCGAGTTTTGTGATAGCTTCCATAGTGTTTTCACTGACATGTGGCCATACATAGTCGTGCAACAGCAAAACATCCTGCTTTTGCTGATGTGGTTGAATATGACTCAGTCGAGCTTGAAGTTTCTTCAGCCCGCATCTCGTGGTCGTGCGGTAGCGTTCTCGCTTCCCGCGCCCGGGTTCCCGGGTTCGATTCCCGGCGGGGTCAGGGATTTTCTCTGCCTCGTGATGGCTGGGTGTTGTGTGTTGTCCTTAGGTTAGTTAGGTTTAAGTAGTTCTAAGTTCTAGGGGACTGATGACCATAGATGTTAAGTCCCATAGTGCTCAGAGCCAGTTTTGAACCATTTGAAGTTTCTTCAGTGTCGTCACATATGCATCATAATTTATGGTGGTTCCACTTGGCATAATGTCCACAATTCGGAATCAAAAAACACCATAGCCATAACTTTTCCAGCAGAAGGTGTGGTTCTGAATTTCTTTTTCTTGGGTGAATTTGCATGATGCCCCTCCATTGGTTGCCTCTTTGTCTCTGGTGAAAAATGATAGAGCCATGTTTCATCCCCTGTCACAATTCTTCCAAGAAATTCATGTCCACCATTCTCAAATTTTTCCAAAAGTTCGCTTCACTGTGATCTGTCAGCAATCACCAATTCCTTAACTCTTTGGACATTGTCTGTAGTGTGTGCAGTATGAGGCCTGCCACTGTGAGGACAGTCCTCAATATTGCCGTGCCCGCTTTCATCACGTAACCTGCTTGCCCACCGACTGACTGTACTGCGACCGACAGCAGCATTTCCACACACCTTTTTCAACCTCTTGGGGATGTTTTCCACTGTCTTGTTTTCACAGCACAGGAATTCTATGACAGCACATTGCTTCTGGCGAACGTCAGGTTTAGCAGCCATTTTGAAGACATTCTGTGACGGCTCCACTTGCGGGAAAAGGGAAAAGGTTGAACTAAGTTTGAAAACAAACAGGAAAGGTGTATCTACACACTGTAAAACTTTCACACATGCAGAATGAAAACTGTATTTTTACAAAAATAGTGTGCATTTCTGTTGGAGTGACCCTCGTACATTAATGTACATCCAATGTATATAGCCGCCGCCCCCCCCCCCCCCCCCCCAGCCCTTGTCGCTGCCCCTGCTAGAGATGATTCTAAATATTTGGATATTTGTTTGCTGATGACACTATCCTGGTAGTAAAGTATGCTGTGTCCAGCATTGGCACTGTTTCAAATAGTGCAGTTGAAGACATACTTCATTTTCTACAAACTTAACTCTAACTCACAGCGAGACTCAGTTTTTAGTTTCTAACATAGGGTTCAACAAAACCTAACTTTTTAATCACACAGAATGGGCATTTGAGTAATAAGACTGAACAGTTCTAATTTCTATGTGTCCAGATAGTAAACTGTTACGGAAAACCCCTGTTCAGCACCTTGTTCAGAGCTAATCCTGCCATGTTTACATTTAGAACAGCATCTGAAGTAAGTGGTAGTTGGGCATGAAAAGTAGTCTACCTTGCTTATTTCCATTCACATATGATGCATGATGTGATAACTCTTCCCATTCTCAAAGTGTATTTTTGGCTCAGAAATTGGTGGTTTGGGCATACGTGGTAAGTTACATATATTCTTTACTGTCATTTCTTGTTAACTGTATTCCCAAGGATTAGCAGCTTTCACTTAATATTAGGCAGCAGAAAGGCATGCATTGTTCTGCTGCATCCATTCTCAGTAAGCTACCACAAGGATTCCAAAATCTTAAGTCATGCATACACTTTCAAAACTACACTCAAGAGTGCCCTCATGGGTTTCTTCTTCTATTGTGCCAAGGAGTTCCTTGAAAAATAAAGCTGATTTCTGTGTCTTATTGTTGATTGTGTTTACAAGAACTTACAGCTTGATGTTTTTTTAGGATTCAGCATTTTATCTATTGCTTTTCTGCTGTAATTTCATATGCTGACAAGTTCCATGAGCATGGAATTTTGCTTGTCAATTTGGTCCTACGAAGCTAGACAAGTAAAATAAAAAAATAAAACTGAAAACTCACTATAAAATCATGAACAATTTTTAATGTTATTAAAAATGAATTATACTACAGAACCTAAAACAGACATTATCTAAATCCTGGAATTACCTACAGTTATTATTTACAATCAATGGGCCAATATGTTTCTTTAGGCAATCACTCCAGAGTCTGTTCGGTTGTGGCTAATGGTATCACCCAACTAATCCAGAACCAAAAAATTCTCAAATAACTGGATTAGTCTCTATTTTCCTTATATTTGCTTTGAGTGCAAAAAATGCATTTCTTCTGACATGGTCCATATAGCTGAGGGTCTCATTGCTGTGGGTGTAGAATGAATGATGTACATAATTACAATGCTGCGAATCATGTGCTAAAGGAAGTTGTTCTTGTTGAACTACTAAATGAGATATACTTGTGGATATTCCAGAGATAAATATAAGACATATGGGAAGTGCCTGTGATGTCAGTTTAAGAACCAGGAAAATATTTTAATAAAATTTCTGGAATTGCTTTTGGCCATGCTTGTATCAAGGAGAGACCACTTTATGATGCTGTTTGATGTATAATCCAAATTTAGGTGCTTCACATATCATTTGTTTCTGACATTTGCTTGAAAATACGAAATAACAAAATTTGCAATCTCGGGAATATTTTTGATAACCATCAGTGCAATTGTCATGTGTATTGAATATGGAGTCATTCAAGATTCTCTTTTTTCAGAGTTCACATATTGTGACGATCTCTTCCTATGAATACCTACAAGCAAATTAAATCTAAAGGATGTTCACTTGGATTTTGTACTACCACTGTGTGCATAATAACATACTTATTGTTCATGGAGTGCTTGTAGATAATAACAAGAGTATTGTGGAAAGTGTTCATTAATGCCAAATTAACACAACAAATTTAGTCCATCTCTCTGCTGCATTGCTACATCTCTTACAGCATTCTGTATGTTGCCTTGCAAGGATATGTTTTCTGTGAAAGAACAGTATTCATTTTCCATGTCTTGCTGAGAAGTAGACAGAAGACCTTGGTTTTCTAATTCAGAATGTTATCCTCAAGGAGGTAATGTTAAAAGCATATCCTCATGTAATAAACATTTCGTAGATTACTTTGGACTGCAATATCCACATTATTGGGGAAAGGATGCATTCTGGAGTTCAGAGGCACTGTTCTGGTAGGCAATGTCATAGTTAAAGGTGCTCTTAATTGTCTCTCTAGGAATCCAGTGCATAGTAGAGGTAGTAATCACAACACAAATTGCAGTGTTACCTGTATACAGTCACTGCTGCTTGGAGAATATCGGAGTTTGTGGCTGTGGTCATTCCTGCTGTGTCTGCCCAGCTCTTTTGCAGCAGGCACTTTTTTTGTGTGAGAAATCCCAATACACACCTGATGCATTCTGAGGTGCCAGGTGGCAACAACCATAATGGCATATAGCCTCTCCTGTACCTTCTCTACAGCATGACAGGTTGGAAAAATTTTCTGTCTGGCACTAGTGTTAAATCAATCGTTTCTTACATGCAATAAGTTCTTTAATATTTAAACTATCCCACTCAAGCAGCTCCATATTTGGAAAATGGTGAAGGCAGATTATTTAATGAAAGAAACTGGAAGCACTACCACAAGTAACAAATTTCTGCAGGGGGATGTTAAGTCTTAGAAAAAGAAGTTAGAAGTTCCCAGGGAAAGGTTATCTGCACATGAAAGAAGCATGTACCGTAGTGGTTCAGAGCTTCCTGTGCAGGAAGGATGTGAGCACCTAGGAAGGGGGATGGAGAGGAGTGTGGGTGGAATAGAGCGCTAAAACAAACCATTTTGTAATGGCATATCGATAATAAAACCACTGCTACAGCCACTGCTGCATGATCACCACCAGATTATTTACTTGAGGGGAATTGTTTCTGGTGTCATGGTGCCTCAGTATAGTTCTCCTCTGTTGTGTTCTGCCCAATTGTCTAATATATGGGGTGCCTTAGGAAAGCTGCTGTCTTGGATCACTAGACAACAATTTGAGCAAATCTTACTAATGGTGTTTATTACAAAAGGAGATGATTACAATACTTTGTGAGATATAGCAGTGTGTGACAAATATAAACAACCTCTTCAGTATATACAATTCGTAATACTAGTGAACTAATACTGTATCTGAGTCACTGCTGTAGCGTTCATAGGTCAGCTTGACTTCAATTCGGGCCTCGGCCATTTGGAGTGACACTTATATTCTCTTGACCTAGATGCTGCTCCTGTCTCGGTGTCATCCTAGAGAGGGGTCTGTCAGCATAATATTGTCTGATGTCATCTCACAGCCGTCTGTGCCCTTCCATTCTTGATCTTCGTGTCGGTGCTTGACATTACGCTGAAATATCCAGACAGACGGGAAACAAAATTTCAAATTACTCTAACGAAGTCAACAACTCCATCTACAAATCCAAAATAACTGAAAGAGAAGCTAACGGCTCTCTCAATGTGGAAAACAAATCAGTAATTCTATAGATATCAGTGTGCAAGTGGAAGTGATTTCTCAACCTGGATACTGAATTTTTTTGCCTGTGGCAGAGGTGGTGGGGCAGGTTGGGGAGGGGTGTAATGTGAGTAGAAATGAGGGAAAGAAGTTGGGATGGAAAGAGCAAAGGTCATAAAGGCAGTGTGTGGTGGACGGGTGTTGTGTAGAGTGCCTATATCAGAAGTGCAACAGACTGAGTGAGGGATTGAGACAACAGCTCTTCTCAGTAGCTGGACCTGCATTACTCTGGTTTTGGGGAGGAGGTGGAGTGGACTTAGTTTCTCATAGCAGTTAGCTGCACAGGGTAGATGTGGTATTGTGCAACATATTTAATCGTGGATTTGACGTCAGTGTCTTACCCCCCATAGTTGTTTTCTCAGTTATGTCAGTCTCCTTGTCCTTTTGACTGTTTTTTGTAGCCTGAAAGCTTTGCAGCTTACAATTTTACACAAATATCAACAGTTGGATGAGCCCATTGCACATGTAGTTTTGTCAATCAGGTCCAATTCTGTTCAGCTTGCAAGAAGCTACTAGTGTGACCATATGCTTACTATAGAACCTACTAATGTGCTTATTTTGCTGATTATTCAGCATTTCTGAACTTCCCCATCTGTAAATTGATTTCCCCAGAGGTTGTTTTATGAACAAGGATGCCAATTAACAGCAGGTATCAACAAGTGAATGTATCCTTACGCACCACTAAATGTAAACACTGAAACAATTGATGAAGTTCATCCATTGTGACGAATCAAGCCGGGATGATTTTTCTTCTCCACTTTTTTTGCTGCATGCCTCCTTAAAATTCATTTTTTCATTTATGACTAATTACATATGCGAGTATAATCTGCATTTCCATATAAGAGAAAGGCTGGCCCTCAGTTTTAAGGAATTTAGCACCAGATCTAATTTTGTGCTTTGTTTTATGTATGTAATTGATGTGCTAATTTATTATGACTGTTACTAGTTACTATCTTTCATTGTAGGGCAAACTCGGTAATTATTTTGTAACTTAAATTCTGTTGTTGATGTATAAATTAATATAAATTCTATAATAATTGTAAATATTTTGAAGATGAAACACTACTTTAAGTAGTTATTTGGACTATTCAAAAACATGTTAGTAAGGCCAGCCTTCAAATAATTCCAAAGTAATTAACAGTTTTGACAAAAGTATTGCTTGTGTAACAATATTTCTCAATTTCACGATTTAAACAAATAATTTGGCTTAACCTTAGAGTAGAAGAAACTGTTAAAAAGAACCAAGTTTTCAATGTATTCAGTTTTAAATGTAATTTCTATAAATTTAACTTTGAACAATGTGTAGTTTCAGTACCTGTTATGGTGAGAATATATACAGGCTCAAGTTTAGGTCAGTTCACGGCCGAGTTTCAAATGAGAAACCGGTGTTGGTTTAACCCATGTGTTAAAACAATGACAGTGCCCATTCCTTAAGTACCTGATTATTCTGGAGGAATTGTGAACTATGTGGTTATGTTTTTACTGCTCATAGATATTCAACGCTAAACTATTGTAGCAATATATGGATGTTCACCTGAAAACTATTAATGAGGCTTATTGAAAATTAAACAATAGTGCACTGGCCATATTAAATGTGTACATGGGAGGTTGTGAAAAGTGAAAGTAAACAACCGTTAAACATAAATGAGTACCTGTCTGCTACATAATTTACAGTAGACAGTAGTGCACGTCCCCCTATTTTTCAGCCAGTATGTCGACACTGAGGACAACAGACGAAGAAATAAAGAAGGTGAACTGGCATATTTGGTGCCCCAGCTGAGGACACAACTGTGAATGTGTTAAAACAATGACAGTGTCTCCTCCATACGTACCTTTCTATCCTTCAAGAACTATGAAAGTTGTGGTTAGGTTTTTACTGCTTGTAGATGTTCAATAGTAAACTATTGTAGCAGTATGTGTAGGTTTGACTGCAAACTATTAATGAGGCTTATGGAAAGTTTAAACAAAGTGCATTGGCCATATATAACTGTGTATTATTGATTGGTTTGGGGAGGGGGGGGGGGGTTGTAAAAAGTGAAAGGAAACAACTGTGAAATTAAAATGTGCACCTCTTGGGTACAATGACACTTGTACGTAACCACTGTAAAGTAGGACTCCCAAATTTTGAACAGTGAACTCCACAGCAGTTTACAATGCAGTGGTGCATTAGCCAATCAGCAAGCAGGTTTTGTGGAAGTAGCCACTGAGCACAAGAGCAGCCAATTAGCACACATGTGGACACAGCTGACCGGAATAAACAAGCTGTCTTTCTGAGATAATTAAAACTTGCAACAGCCATTTGGACAAGTCAAGATGATGATAGCAACAACAGGACACAAGTGATTAAAAATAAGGTAATTTCATAGCAAAATCTGTTTTGCATTAAGTGATAAATAATGAGTGTCCTTAATGAACAAGACAGTGTTATGGGGGACAATACAAATCAGATATGAATGTAACTTTGAATGATGGGGACTTAAGTCCTATTATAGATAGAATGATAAAAGCATCATATACATGTGCGCGAAATGGACGAGAACAGTACTAAAGTGGATGAAATCATTAAGGTTAAGGATGAGGAACCTAGTAACAAAAATCAGCAAGGGCAAAAGTTTATTGCAGATGGAAAAGTGGAAGTGATGTTAATGCGAATTATGAGTAGTTTGAGTGGTATGTGAATGAAAGAAGACATGGCTAGTTTAACGGATGAAGTAAAGAAAGAAATTTAAAAACAATTAAGGTAATCAACTCTAATCTTTCTGAATTAAATAAGAAGGTTGAGGTGGCAGTTAATGTCTATAATGAAAAGATAAAGAAGGTAGTATGGAACACTAATGAGAAATTAACATTGATGAGTAGTAAATGTGTAGAAGAGAGAAAGAAACCTTGTAATGACTACAGTAGGACAGTGGAGGCTTTTGAAAAACAGTAAAAAGATGAAGTCAAAGCTGCCATGAAATTTTGTGTGGAAAACTGGGTTAAACTTAAGAACAAAACAATCTGAGTGAAAATGATTTAGAAACACATGTAGAAACCAAGTGTGCAGTAATGGTAGAGGAAAAACTGGTAAAAGTAAATAAAAATATAGTTCCAAAGTTGGCTGAAATGGAGAAAAAGAGGGAAGAGGTACAAAATCAAAACCATCAATTATATATTATACCAAACAGTCTTCCGTTTGTTAGTTTTTAAGAAATTTAATAATTTTGAACCATATGGGGTTGTGCATCTATTGGATTTCATTATGGAATTTAATGATTTGCCTGAAATGTGGAATGGTAAAGATAAATTGTAATTTGTGAGGGGCTTTTTGAAAGGGGATGCTTATGGATGATAGTTGTACTTCATGGCAAAGCTTTGAGAAAGCATTTTTAGATGAATATTGGTCCAAAGAGAAGCAGCAGAGAATTTTGAGTGAATTTTGGGGAGGCGAAAGATTTCACTATAGGAAGGATACTGTGAAAGGCTCCTGTCAGCCTTGGACAAACAAACTGAAATATTTGGATGAAGATCTAGGTAGTGAATCAATAATTATGGGTTCAGAAACTTAGATAATTGCTTGTACCTGCCCCTATGGGTAATATTAGTGATTTCTTGAATTATGTTTATAAAGTGGAGAGGGTAAAGCCATCAATGGAAGATAGCAGGAAGAAATTTGATGACTACAATCAATCAGGGAGAGAATTTCAGGTAAATAGGATGAACAGGACTAATTATGATGGAAATTCAAGGAATGGTTAGGTGGAGGATAGCCAGAATGGGCACAGAATTGGTAGGAGAAATTCAAGTAAAAGAAATGGAGGAGATGGCTAATTCTGGATCAAACCATTTAAACTTGATAATCCTCCAGTTTTGGATTGCACTAGAGAAGGTAGTGATGTAGAGCCAACTGTATGTAAATGTGCTGTGATCAAAGGTAAGGTTAATATAAATGATAGAAGTAAGACAAGTGTAATTTTTAATTCTAATGAGATTTGAATGATGGTGTGGGTAACAATGTTCACCCTGTAAAAGAGAGGAGGAAGTTATTGTAATAAAATCAAGTGAGTAAATAGTATGTGATGCTGTTGCTGAGTATGTCCAAAGTGTCAAAATGGATGTTAAATTTTTAAGAGAACATAAGGTATTCAGGTGTTCTGCTTTGTGGTCTAAAATGGAAACAAGGATCAACCAGTTAGCCTAGTATTTGAGGACAGTGAAAGTGATAGTGGGTCTAATTCTGACAGTAGTTTTAATGATGATAGCAGTGACAAATCCAGTAGTGATGAGGATGAGATATTTCTATTTATAACTGATAATGATGCCCATGTAGTAAGTAAAAAAAAAAAAGAGTAAAGGAGGATAATATTAGGCCTAATGAAGAGCCAGAGTTTGATAGTGGTAATGAGGAAGAGGACGATGCTATCTGTCATTTTACTATGTCTGATAAACAATTTTGTATGCAAGATGATAGTTTTTATAGGAAAATGATTAATGAGGATTTGTTGTATGAAAAAGATCACATGATAAGTTAAAAGGAAGTGTGCCACCCAGTAATAACGGCAAGGGTACAAGGTATAAAAGTTAAGTGTGTACTGGGCAGTGGTGGTGGTGATTTGAATGGCATTTCACAGACATTTTTTGAATCTATCAAGTACACAGAAGGTACAATAGTAATGCATGTTTCTGGAATAAAAATTATTGGTGCTACTGGTAAGCTATCAAAGAGTGTGAAACAAGAGGTACTGTTAACTGTGGAATTGGCAGTACAGTTGGAGTGCAATTTCTTGGTGATTCAAAATCTCAGCATTGATGTAATACATGGAACCAATTCCTTGTGCAAATGTTCTGTAAATATTGATTTTGCTAGTAGTAAATTTAGATTTAAGTTCAATGAAAGTATGTACCAAGTATCATTTTTGGAAGATATGGACAAGTGTGTGGAACTAAATTTGCCATTAAGAGTTTTGACTACAGAGCAAGTTACTGAGGAATAAGAGGAGAGAGTAAGGTTGGAGAGAATAAAGAGAGTTGAAGATGTTGAAGGTGTTGAAGGTAATACAATCAATCAAAGGGTGGAATTAAAAGGTATTCTCCTGAGCAATTGTAAGGCATTTTCTGACACGCCAGATTTGGTAAAAGATTTTGAGTGCAAATTGAAGAATAAGGACCATGAACCATTTTTTCAAGAAGCCTTATATTATTCCATTTTCAAAAAAGGAAGCAGTGAGAAAAGAAATTCAAAATATGGTCTTATGGGGGATTATTGAAAGGTCAAACAGCAGGTATAATAACCCACTTGTGGTTGTAAAGAAGAAGAATAGTTGTGTCAGGTTGGTTCTGGATGCCAGGAAGTTGAATTAAATTGTAATAGGGGAGAGTGATAGACCAGCTAAAGTAGATGAAATTTTGCAAAAGCTCCATGTATGTAAATTTCTTGACTTGTGACTATTGGAATATCAGTTTGGCCAAGGAATTTAGGCCACGTACAGCATTTTTACATGGAGGTAAGTGTTACCAATGTCCGTCCCTTGTGGTCTCGCGGTAGCGTTCTCGCTTCCCGAGCACGGGGTCCCGGGTTCGATTCCCGGCGGGGTCAGGAATTTTTACTGCCTCAAGATGACTGGGTGTTGTTGTGTCGTCTTCATCATCATCATTCATCCCCATAACGGTCGGAGGAAGGCAACGGCAAACCACCTCCGTTAGGACCTTGCCTAGTAAGGCGGTGCGGGTCTGCCGCATCGTTCCCCTACGCTCTGTAAAGAAGCATGGGACTTCAATTCATTTCCAAGTGTTACCAATACTGTGTGCTGCCATTTGGTCTGAACGCGCGTGCGTGCGTGCGTGCGTGCGTGCGTGCGTGCGTGCGTGCGTGCGTGTGTATGTGTGTGTGTGTCAGAGCTATTGACAAGGTGATAGGTGAGATATTAACCAATAAAATAACAGTATATGTAGAAGATATCCTAGTGGCGAGTGCAGAATGGTAAAAGCACTGTAAGGTTCTGAGTGAAGTACTGACAACTATGCATAGAGGAGGTATGAAACTAAAATTAAGTAAATCTGAATTTTTAAAGAAGGAAATTTCATTTTTTGCTCACAGGATTAACAAGGAATGTATACAGCCTGATCCAGAAAAGTTTGCTGCTATTGCAGATTTCCCAGCCCCAAGGAACAGAAAGGATTTTAAAGCTATGTTTGGCTTCTATCAAAAGTTCATATCAGATTCGTAATTTAACCATCCTTGCTTTGGTAATTTGTTGAAAAAGAATGTGGTGTAGAATTGCACAGATTAGTGTGGAGAGGCATTTCAGTGTTTGAAAAATAATTAGTAAATAGTAAGAAATTAGGACATCCTAATTTTTCACTGCCTTTTTGTACGTTTACTGATGGAAGTTTCTATGGTCTGGGGGTAGAAATTTTCCAATTGATACTTACTGAGGTGGAGGTTGAACACAAAACTATTGCTTTTGCTAGCAGAATATTACAGTCACATAAAAGGAACTATTACTTTCCAGAATTAGATGCTTTGGCAATTACTGTTGGATATCAAAAGTTTGAGTACTATTTGCTTGGACTTGAGACCATAGTGTATACAGATCATAAGGCTTTGAGTTACCTTCAGAAGTGCAGGGTGAAACACACCAGGTTAACTAGGCTTTGTATCTTCAACAATTTGATTTGGAGGTAAGGTATGTAAAAGGAAAAGCCAATATTGTGTCTGATGCATTATCTCACACCAGATGAGTGTAACCCCAATGTTTGCATGGTAGAGTAATTATGGTGTTTACGTATGTTGAGAAATTGTTTGCGCAGCAATCGCCAACATAGTTTAACTGAGTCGGAATAAGGGGAACCAGCCCACATTCACCGAGGCAGATGGAAAACTGCCTTATAAACCGTACACAGACTGACTGGCACACTGGACCTCGACATTAATCTGCCAGGCGGATTTGTGCTGGGGACCAGCATGCCTTACCACCTGGAAAGCAGTGCGTTATACCGCACGGCTAACTGGGTGGGCTTAAATTGGTACCTTGGTTTAAGAATTTCTGTCTAGAAGGTAAAGTAAGCAGAAAAGGGAAAAGTGTCAGCATATTCGGAGGATAATTTACATCTAAAGTAATCAGCTGATTGGTGAAGCAGTGGAGGCAATGTGCAGTATGAACCATCTTGGATGCCAGGTCTTAATATTAATTTTGGTATAATAGAAGTGTTTGTGTTCAATGGCATCAGTATATTGAGATAACAATTTGCCTATAGAAGTGTATCGTGTTACAGCCTCATCTAACGTAAGGAAGTTAAAACATTAAACACTGTTGCCTGGAGTAATGTCTGGAAAGCATAAACAAGATTTGTATGTATATCACCCTTCAGGCTAAAATATTAAGTAATTTGATGGAAAAAAGTGAAATAATAATTTCTCTAAGTGATAATTTTGTCTGATTGGTAATGAGCATTAAGTTTGCGTAGCATAAGGATCTGTTACTTTGGAGTGTTTTTCAGTAGAGTCAGTTTTGCATTAGGTAAGCAGAGCAGGTGTCTATTTATTAGATAATGAAATAATAAAACAATGAATAATGGTATTGTCTTAAGGGTTAGGCAGCCTGTCTCTACAGTTGGTTTATTTTTTAAAAATGTGCTCCACTACTTAACTAAGTGAGAATACAGCTGATAGACATGCTTGAGTAATGAAAAAGATAACTGTATACAAACAAATGTGGTGTAAATGTATTAATTACGTAACTGTGAAATAGGCAACATTGGGTACTGTTTGTATTGTACAACTTGTGACACTGCAGCTGGGAATGAGAGATTAACAAAAAGAGTAATATTTACAAGTCGTATAAGGCTGCATTATTGTATCTATATGTTATATGGAAAATTCTATTTGTTTTCTGAGGAATTATGAGCTTAAAACGGTAATATTGAAATGAAGAAATGTAATTTTGCAGATAAGCCGATAACTGTGATGATAGATGGATGTAAATATTCTGACAGGTCAACTATTCGGTAACATTTTGTGATTTTTGTGAGGATTTAATTTTCATTTGAATGGGACTAGTGCTTAGAGTTGAGTAGAGAAGTGGGGCAATGATTTGGTACAACTTCCATCCCCAGTAATTTTAATTTGAATAGTAATTAAGTTATGTGATGATGACTCTTTTTTTCTTTTTATAATGTAAGGATTAGTAAATATATACTACTGCACTTCTTGAGTGTTTGCTATTTTGCAAATGGGAAAGAGACCACACATCTTTCAAGGTTAACCAGTGTCAGACAGTTATGACTTAGAGTAATGTTTTGTAGTGTAATGTGCACTTTATTTTTAAAAAAATTCTAATCCACACCTTGCGTACTATAGTCAGTTTTAGTGTTAAGTATTGTAATGTTATGAGAACTATGTAATGTATTTATTTACGATTTAAGAACAGTTATTTGCCATTAGTATTAAACTTTCTTTTTCTTTAGACTTAAGTTACAAGAAAAAGTAAGTGTATTATAGTAGGGTATTTTGTCTCATTTTTTCATGTGCTGTGGTTGAGGAGAACCACCTCCAAGGGAACTGATAGCAGTGCATTTCCTTACTTACTGCCACTTGGACCAGTTGAAGGCATGGACAACTTGTTGAGAAAGTGTGTAACAGCTCATTAAAAGCGTGAAAGTGCTTGTGAAAAGTACTAAACATTGAGCAAGTCAAATTTCCTGCCTGAAAGTGAACTGGAATGCACAGTGTAATTTAACTTATTGCAACCCATGAGAATTTATTATTTAAATCAAGTGATATGTGTCTTATTATTTGCCCAAAAAGGACATCACTTATGATGAAGATGCGTAACTTTTATTAGAAGTACTACTTGTAGATTTTTTATGGAAATGTACACTGCACTGTATGTAAATATTTTGTATGGGGATTTATGTAGGGCCAGTTCACATAAGTATAAATTTGAAAAAACATTTGTACTGTAGTTTGGATAAGATTTTGTATGTTTATTCTGTTGTGTGTAGAATTGTAACCCAGTGTCTGCAGTCACTTGTGGTCAGTAAATTGCCCAGTTAGCTATTTGCAATATCTATCTAATCAATCCAATGAGGGATGATGTGATGATCCAATCCGGGATAATTTTTCTTCCCCTCTTGTTTTGCAGTGTGCCTCATTAAAATTCATTTTTTCACTTCTGACTAATTACCATTAACATACGTGAGTATAATCTGCATTTGTCTATAACAGAAAGGTTGGCTCCCAGTTTTAAAGAATCTAACACCAGATCTAATTTTGTGCTTAGTGTTATGTATGTAATTGGTATGAAATTTATTTCGACTATTACTAGTTAGTATATTTCATTATAGGGTGAAATCAGTAATTGTTCTGTAACGTAAATTCTGTTTTTGACATATAAACAAATATAAATTCTGTAATAATTATAAATATTGCGAAGACACAACACTAGCATTCTTAAGTGTTTATTTCACTCTATTATTAAAGCCAGCCCTTAATTAATTTCAAAGTAATTAACAGTTTTGTCAGAAGTATTGTTTGAGTAACAATATTTGTTAATTTCATGATTTAAACAACTAAATCACCTTAACCCTCACCATAGTAGAAACTGTTGAAAAGAACCAATTTTTTTCTGTACTCAGTTAAGTTAATGAGTAAGTTTTAACCCTTTAACTGCTCTATACATGTTAACGTGCACTCCTTTGCCCCTGCCCCTGTCCCTGTGTGCTCTGAATGCAAACATGCTTGGAGCACACAGGGGCAGGTACAAAGGCATGCGTGTTAACACGTCCAGAACAGTTAAAGGGTTAATTGCAAGTTCTGCAAATTTAACTTCGAATAATGTGTAGTTTCAGCACCTATTATTGTGAGAATATATAAGGGCCCAATTTTAGGTCCCCGAGACAGTCAGTCCACGGCAGAGTTTAAGATGAGAAATTGGTGTTGGTTAGATCAACAACAATGCATCAATTTAACTGTGCAATAAGTGTAACAAAATTAGGCCATGTGTTAAAACAATGACACTGTCTATTCCATATGTACCTGATTATTCTGGAAGAACTGTGAATTATATGGTTGCGTTTTTACTGCTCATAGATATTCAGCACTAAACTATTGTAGCAGTATGTGGATGTTTGTCTGAAAACTATTAATGAGGCTTATTGAAAGTTAAACAAGAGGGCACTGGCCATATTAAATGTGTATATGGGAGGTTGTGAAAAGTGAAAGTAAACAACTGTTAAACACAAATGTGTACCTGTCGATTACATCTTTTACAGCAGACAGTACTGCATTTCCACCCCCTATTTTTGCAGCTAGTACATTGACACAGAGGGCAACAAACAAAGAAATAATGAAGATGAAATAGCGCACAATGACTCCTTACAGTGGCTCCAAGACAGTTGCGAGGACGTGATCTTTTGCTGGATACCTGGCCACATACGGATACAGGGAATCGACATGGCTGACAAAGCAGCCAAGGAAGCATCTCAGGATGGTGGTGTTTGTCAGTGTCCCATCCCTTTGCATGTTGTCATCTCATTTCCAAACTGTCTCATCATGTCTCTGTGGGAAACCTGTCTGTCACCATTAACCATTCAAACTGTGGTTCCCCAAATTGACAGCAAAGGCATGACACACTTCAGTCTTTATGTCACCCTGTAAGCTGGAAGTAGGTTCTGGTTACCAGCCTGTGCACTGGACATAGCCCTTTCACAAATGGCTTCCTCTTCTGGTAGGAGCATCCACTACTCTAAGGTTTGTGGCGTCATTTGCATCCAAGTGGTAAACTTCTGGAAAAGACTCCTAGATGACTAATTATAGGAACTGGAGAACACCCTGTATGTCTACCCAGTTGTAAAAGCCTGTATAAGAGATAGGCACCACTCATCTATAGTGGTAGGAAGGGTGACGCCCACACACACAACAGGAAATAGTATTCGCACTCGCTGTTGAGGTCTTAAAGACTATATGTATTCTTAACTTGTTGTAGGGAGTAGAATCATTTGCCAAGCAGATAAGATTTCATTTTGTTTGTGTTGAGTTTTATTACCTATTAAATTCTTTGCATCAATATGTAGGTGATACATTTTTATGACAATATATCACTTTTTTCTGTGCCACACTTAGGCCAATAGGACAGCTGATGATTACTGCTTCTAGTGCAACTGAAGTGATGACAAAATTATAATCACTTAGTCATAAACATGCAGTGAGCTGGCTTTACTGCTGTGTCCACATGCTACGCACAGGGGACAGGCTTCATGAGAGGAAATGATGAGAGTCATTTTCATTAGTAATACACATTTATTTTTCCATACCTTGCAAGATGGTACAGACAACGTTTGTCATTAATATCTGGCTGTACAGGAGCATTACACTGGCATTAGGGCTTGATCAATGACAGAAGAAGCTATACGCTATGATGATGAACCGTGGCACAACCGCATGAACCGCAAAGGCTGCATCTCTGAAAGTACAGTTTTTAGTGCAGCCCACGGAGGCTTGTGACTTTCACGGGTGGGGAAAAACTCATCACTAAATGAATGGATGCATGCCATGAATTGAGAAAATGTGCAAGACTGCATATGTTTTTGTGGGGAGCCATGTTAACCCATGTGGTTGGCACTGAGGTAGGTCAAAGATATTTTGCATCATGTTGACCAGCTCACATCCTGTGTGAGCCAGAGCACAATGCACTATAGCCAAAATTTGGCATCATGGGAAAGTTGTGCACTTGGGCAGTGCAAATGCCAGCTCTCATTGCTTGTCGGCTGTGCTGCGGTTACGCTCTTTAAGTGTGTCTGTGGTGTGGCTGCCACCCAGATCCCCCCTCGGGGAGTGGAACTCCATAGCTGGCTAGTGAGAATCTGCTCCAATTGATCTCTCTGCAGAGGCCGAGAAGCTGCTAGACACCTGATAATGGGCTGGCACTGTATCATCACACCATCTCCTCTTTGTTGGAGATGTATCTGAATCTGATGATTCATCATTTTCTTTTTCCATTTAAATTCTTAGATTCCTCTTTTTTTTTTTTTTTTTTTTTTTTTTTTGAATTGGTGGCACCCACAGCAGCAGCTGGGCGAGTGGAAGCTGCTGCATGTGCACCGTCACAGGAGCAACTGCACCTGCAGTAGATCAGCACTGTATGCTGTGGCTGCATGTGGGAGTGGTCCAGCAGCTGTATGGTGATAAGTTGAGACTGAGTGTACTGAGCTCACCAGAGGCAGGCAGAGCTTGAGCATTTCTCTTGTCCCAGCAGTAAGTGCATCCATTGCTTTTCAAATGATGAGATCCGGTGGATCAGCTGTTCCTTCAGTTGTTTATATGATGATTGCATTGGTAGGTCAGTGTTATATCCTGCACTTCAGCCATGTGATACATTTGATTCATTACAAGCTCGAATCTTTCAAGGTCACAGGTTACATGGATGCTCATGAAGACCGCCTCTATTTGGCCAAACCATATTAGAATGTCGAAGGGCCATAAGGGATGTAGCCTGTCCAACACCAATCCAGTGCTCGTGAGTGCTCCCGCAATTGTAGGAGGCATCAGTGTGGTGGAGTTTTGTGCTCCAAAATTTTCTTTGGCTGTCTGCAGCTGCACGGTGCCTGTTTGTGTAGGGCATGATTGTAGCTTCCTCTACAGCCTCTGGTTTTTTGCGAGCAGGGCCATCTTAGCTTAGTCAAGTCATATCGATGATCGTTTATCACCACATTTAGTCTGAGACCACGTCAGTCACCAGTGATGGGGTATGTGGTTAGCATTGCCTACACATAAGCGTGCAGTGAACAGGCTTTACTAGCTTGCCCATGCACGATGCTCGTGGGACAGACTTGTAGCCTGGGAATGACAAGAGTCATTTTTGTCAATGACACATTTTTCCATATCTCGCAAGTTGGTACATCTGTCATTAATGCCCATTCATATAACCACGTTGCACTGGTGGTTAGGCCATATCAGCATTTCAAAAGGTTTTATACACCAGTGACGAGCCATGGGTTGACTGTGTGAACTGGGAGAGAAAAAGGCCGCATCTCCGGAAGTTCACTTTTCATCACAACCAACGCAGTGTCGTGACCTTCACAGAAGGTACAAGAAGCACCATGAAATGATGGGATGCACGCTATAACTTTTAGAAATACATGCACAACATCACAGTAAATCATATTATATTGACTACTTTTCTTGCCTGTCCTTTGTACACTTCTGTGTTTTCATGTGTTTTGAGAGTCACCATAAATCTGACACTGTGATTCCTCTGCCTTGCAGTCAGTGGCAAACATGTATTTCCATAAGTTATGACTCTGGACAAAAATTTTTCCATAACATTACACATTTGATATGTAATTACACCATGTGAACCAGCATAATGTATACAATATGCCACTCGTAACGGAATGGTTTCATTGGCTGATTGTAACTTCAGTTGTCATTGGATAACTGTGAAATGGAGCAAATATCTTTGGAGTGGAATGTATTGTATTGTATTGTATATTTATTGGTCCTGTGAATCGTACATTGTACAGGGGTACATACTGATATAGGACAAGTCAAATAATTTGCAATAAAGTTTAACAGAAAAGAAACTGTTGTATGGTTTTTAGTATATAGCAATATAACTGTAACATATGGGAATAACATTTCACAAATAAATTTTACATGCACACATTTCATACTTTTGTCCTTGATTATACAGACACACACATGTATGTAATAGACCACATATAATACACAGATAAATCTAATGTACACATTTCTTATTTTGGCCTTAATTGTATAAACTATTTAAATTTTTCACATATTTACATTGTAGATAAAAATTCATCAACACTATAGTAACAATTCTGTAGCAAGTAGTCATTCACTGCAGTTTTGAATTTATGCATGCCAGTTATTGCCTTAATTTCTTTAGGTAGTTTGTTATACAGTTTTTTTCCTGCTTGCAAGGGTCCTTTTTGTTTTAGTGTTGTATGTGAAAGCTGCATATGTAAATCTTGATTATTTCTTGTGTTGTATGAATGGATATTTTGGGTTTTTGGAGCAATCTTGATATTTTCATCTAGGATTTTCCTTATAAACATTGTTTCTAGGATGTATAGGCATGGTAATGGAAGAATATGAAGCTTTTAAAATGAGGGTTTGCATGAAGATCGAGGTGCTAAGCCTTCCATGGCTCTTATAATTCTTTTTTGTGCAATAAAACAGCTTTTTCTGGGTGGTGAATTTCCCCAGCAAATTAAACCATATCTCAGTAATGATTCTGCTTGGGCATAGTACACATTTTTTATGGCTTGCATAGATGTGCATCCAGCAAGAATTTTTATACTATAACAAATGGTATTTAATTTACTACATAGATGTTGTGTGTGTTTCTGCCATCTTAGGTCATCTTGGATCCAAACTCCCAAAAATTTGGCGCTATTAACAATTTAAAGTCTTTTGCCGAACAGTTCTACGGTTGCAGTTAAAGGCTGTTTATTCTGCACTGTGTGTAGATGCATAGTGTTTGTTTTATGTGTGTTTATTATTCAGTTGTTCATTGCGAACCATTTTGATACATATGTAGTGCTCTTTTTTATTTCATTTTGGAGCTCTTCTTGGGTCTTTCCTTTGATAAGTATATTTGTATCATCGGCATATTTAATGTACTTATATTTAGGGCTGGATGGTTCCCGGACATTAACAAACAGAAAGAACGGGATTGGTCCCAGTACGGAACCCTGCAGCACACCGTATTTAACACACTGTTTTTCTGATTGGTAGGAAGTTAATTTTTTTCCTTCTTTGTACAAGACTTCAACTATTTGGTGTCTGTTTTGTAGATATGACTTTACCCATTCATAGGCTGGGCCTCTGACACCAACATTTTCTAGCTTTCTAAGCAAAAGACCATGGATAATGATGTCAAATGCTTTGAAAGATCTAGGAATATTGCTGCTATGTGTTCTTTTTTATCTAATGCATTTAAAGCTTCATTTAAGAAATCAATAATAGCTGTCTCAGTGGATTTACATTTTCGGAAACCATGCTGTGTAGCTGAGAAAAGTTTATTTTTTTCAATGAAATCTATTAATCTTTTATAAAAGAGTTTTTCAATTATTTTAGAAAAACAGATAGTAGAGAGAGTGCCCTATAATTTGTTATATCTGTTTTTTCACCCTTTTTGAACAATGGCTTCACTTTAGCTATTTTTAGCCTTTCTGGGAAGATTCCCTGAGTAAGTGAACTATTGCATATGTCTACCATGGGCTTAACTACTAAGGGTGCACATTTTTTAATGATATGGTCTGGTATGTTGTCAGTAACAGAGGAAAATTTTGATTTTAGCTCCCCTATTGTTTTTAGCATTTCCTGTTCATATGTTGGGTGTAGGAAGAGAGACTTGTTACTAGGGATAGTTTTAATCTGATTTGCAGTGACAGCATTTTGAAAGTTTTGCATCACCAGAATCTCAGCTGCCTCAGAGAAATATGAGTTAAAATTATTTGCTATCTGCTGGGGATCAGATATTACAGAAGTGTTTTCATTCAGTGTGATATTATGGTATTCTCTCCGTTTTACTCCTGTTTCATGCCTTACAATCTCCCATATGGCTTTCATTTTATTTTGTGCATTTCCTATGAAGGAACTATTTGCCATTTTTTTTGCTTCTTTTATGACTTTAGTTAAAATCTTTTTGTAATTCTTAAAATAGGAATCAAATTCTAAGGATGTGGTGTGCTGTCTAGATATTTCATGAAGTAGTCTCTTTTTCTTTACAGATATTTGTATCCCTGTTATGACCCATTTTATTTTCAGATCCTTTTTTGTGACTGTCTTTTTATGGAGTGGAAAACAAAGTTCAAAATAATAGTTAAAACTATTTAGCAATTCATTGAACTTATCATTTGTACTTTCACATTCATAGATGTCTTCCCAAGTTTCTTTACGCAGATAGTTAAGGAAATGTTGTATATTCTGGTCATTATACTTCCTAGATATAGTAGTTAGATATTCAGTTGAACTAAGCGGTTTTCCTAATCTTATACTAATCTCTTGGGCTGTGTGGTCCCCAAAGCCGGTATTGTGGGTTTGTGTTGTATGTTTCAAGGGCACATTTGATAATATTTGATCAAGGATTGTGGCTGAGGTTTTTGTGATGTGTGTTGGCATTCCTATAGTAGCCTTTAAATTGAAAGTTGCTAAGAGGTTCAGTAAAGTAGTTTTTTGATTACACTCACTTGCAAAGTCAATGTTGAAATCCCCACATATAATCAGTTTTCTATTTTTTTGTGTAGTCTTGTGTAAGATATTTTCAAGGTTCGTTAACATAATGTTAATATTGCCAGTTGGCGCCCTGTATAGACAAATTATAGCAATTTTTTCGCCTGATTTCAATTCCATTTACCTCAATATCTTTCTCTATGGATAATTTTTCTACATACGGCATACATTTAAAATTTATGCTATTTTTTAACATAAATGCAACTACCACCATGTTTATACAATTTACGACATAAATAACTACCCAATACAAAATTTTCAATGCATAGCATATGAAGTTTCTCTTTGTCAAGCCAATGTTCAGTAAAACATAATACAGAGGTGTTTTTCATGTCACTCTCCAACACAATTTGAAATTCGTTTACTTTGTTTGATAGGGATAGTACATTTTGATGAAACACCGTCAGGTTTGGAGTTAAACATGAGTTCTGAAACTTACTATCCTTAGTACTTATATCTTATATTTATATTGGAAATTCTGCCTGGAAGATATTTTTTATTTTCAATTTTCACACACACACACACACACACACACACACACACACACACACACACACACACACACACACACACACACACACACACACACACACACACACACACACACGGTATCAGTTTCCCTTGTTCTTGATGATTTTACAGATGTCTGTAACCATTTCACTGAAATTCATTGAACCTAGTCTGTTTAAATGCATGCCATCCTTTCCCAAGCATTTGTCACTTAAAAATTTGTTGGGGTCAACGAATATTGTCCCAAGTTCGTCGCACTGTTCCCTGATAGCACTGTTTATGTTGCATATATAAGAACTGCTTACTGACCTTCTGTCCAGAATTCCACTTATAACCAGTCTTGAGTTTGTGTACAATGCTTTGGCTTAAAGAATGATGTATTGTAGATTGATGAAATAAGCATCCATGCCATCAGCAATTGTTTCACAACTGTAGTTCTGGCTGACTCTGGCACTCATTGTTGCAATCACTCACCTCTTCTTGTTACTGGTGGTGTATCTCATGAACTTAAAATAATTATATGTGTGTATTATTTTACATTAAACTACACGCAACAAAAGAAAATAAGAAAATTTGAGTACAGAAAACTACACTGAAACTTCATAGTTACAACACTTGGTTTGATTACTGAAGCACTTTAAAATCTCTTCATTAGGGTGCATAAACAGTGAAAACAATCAACTCAATCCATTCATTGGGGCCCCTGTAGGGATCACAGGTTAATGTTTTGAGTACTATTCATTGGTTTCCCTTCTGTGTAATGGTAGACTGTCTTCAAATTCAGGACTGAGGAATGTCCATGCTGCACTGGGGTATTTACGACTAGGAGCCATCTTTGTAATCATATGATGTAATTGTTCCTACAAAGCACTTCCAATAACTGGATAATGTGATAAATAGAAATAAGCTGACAGTAAAATATTAGCCTGATTTGTAAAATCTGGGAATCTAATAACTTTTCCCCAGCATTTTTTCTGTAGGTCCCATCATAATCACTACCATCTCCCTTGTCCTACCTTTAATAGTTCTGACTTTCCAACCACTACCACAGGTTTCAACATAAATTTTCAAAATCATTTATGTATAAACAAAATTGTGTTATTTCTCATGTTTAACCTGTAGGGTAATGCATAACAAAACTGTCTTGCACCCTAAATGACTTTGGGTTCATTTAAAAACATATTTTGCATTTTTAGATTTGACTTCAAAATGGTTTCATCACCTGAGTGGTGGGGAGAGTGTTGTAGCTGGAGCAAATGTTATGTGGCTTGGATTTCAGTCTAGTGAAAGATTTTTACAATCATACCAAGGAATGTACAGTAGAATCTGCTATAGGCTGCTTTGGTCATTTTTGACTGTTTTTCTTGTTTTGAGACATGGGTGCAGCTTTTGTCAATGTGAAGGAATCTACTTATTTAAGTGATGTAAAATACTTTATAGCTATTTGTGATAACTTGTTCATTCTTCAGTTACAGAGATATAAGGTGAGTAAAATCAACATATTTTGAAATGTATCACATAAAACATGGACTCAGCTGTCCACATATCATCAGTGATGCAAGATCTTGTACCTTGAAACAGGAGGTGTTCTTGTACCTTGGCAATATTGCCAACAGAGTTTCTTTAACATTTAAATAAGTTTCCTGTCTCGAAAATGGAAATTGGTGTTCAAAGCATGGCAGGTATTTCAATGTATTTTCACTTGTAACCAATTTTTTTTCAGATTAGATTAGATTTACTTTCATTTCAATTGATCCATAATGAGGAGGTCCTCCATGATGTAGAACATGTCAGAAAAATAACAATACATGACAAATATTTACAACTAAAACAAATAAGCTAATGTACCATTCAACAGGTCCCAGGTGGAATGATCGTCATTTTTTAATGAACACTATATGAAACAGTCATTTACAAATACTAATGCACTGAATTTAAAATAAAAAACTTTATTTATTTATTTATTTATTTATTTATTTATAAGGTAATAAATGTGCAATACAACTACTATAATACAATGAACACATTACTGCACTGAAATTGTGCAGAAGTTATATTAGCTGGTTTTACTGAGAAATTCATCAATGTAGTAGGAGTTGGCTACCAATAAATCCTTTAGGCTTCTCTTAAACTGAATTTCATTGGTTGTTAAGCTTTTTATGGCTGCTGGCACGTTATTGAAAATGTGTGTTCCTGAATAATGCACACCTTTCGGTACAAGACTAAGTGACTTTAAAACCTTGTGAAGATTATTCTTATTTCTGGTATTGATTCCATGAATTGAGCTGTTGGTTTGAAAAAGTGATATATTTTTAATGACAAATTTCATCAAGGAATAAATATATTGGGAAGCAGTAGTTAGTATAACTAGCTAGTTCCCTATACAAGATTGTGCAGGATGTTTTGGAGTTAACACCATATATAACACTTACTGCACGTTTTTGTTCCCAGAAAACTTTAGCTTGGCTTGATGAATTACCCCAAAAAATAATCCCATTTGACATTATGGAATTAAAGTAAGCATATCATGCCAGCTTTTTCATTTTTATACCCCCTATTTCTGACACAATTCGCATTGCAAATAGAGATTTCTTAAGATGCTTTAGCAGTTCTGTGGTGTGCTCCTCCCAGTTGAATTGATTTTCATGCTGTAATCCCAAGAATTTAACACTATCCACTTCTTCTATCAGCTTGTCATCATATGTTAGGCATATACTCGTGGGACACCCCTTACAAGTTCTGAACTCCATATAGTGTGTTTTTTCAAAGTTTAGTGAAAAAGAATTGGCTAGGAACCAGTGATTAATGTCCACAAATATTTTATTAGCTGATCTTTCTAAGACTACAACTGATTTTCTATTTATTGCAATGTTTGTATCATCAGCAAACAAAACAAACTTGGCATCTGTTAATGTTACTCATGAAAGACAATTGATATACACAAGAAAAAGTAAGAGCCCCAAAATGGAACCTTGCGAGACCCCACATGTAATTATTTCCCAATTGGATGATGCCTGATAGATTGATAAAAGTCTCTTTCCTAATAACGCCCTTTATTTTGTGCCAGAGATACAAGATTTCAACCATTTAGCAGCATTTCCTGTTACTCTATAATATTCTAATTTATTTAAAAGCTTATTGTGATTTACACAGTCAAATGCCTTTGACAGATCACAAAATATACCAGTTGCCTGCAACTTTTTGTCTAATGAATTCAGCACATTTTCACTGTAAGTGTAGATAGCCTTCTCAATATCAGAACCCTTTAGAAATCCAAACTGTGACTTTGACAGTATGTTATTTGAGATAAGATGGTTATAAAGCTGATCGTACATTACTTTTTATAAAATTTTTGAGAATGCTGGCAACAGTGAAATTGGACGGAAATTGGATGCTGTTTCTTTATCTCCCTTCTTAAACAGTGGCTTGACTTCAGCATATTTCAACCATTCAGGAAATATTCCACTGATAAACGACTGGTTACACAGATAGCTTAATATATTACTTAGCTCAGAATCACATTCTTTAATTAACTTTGTTGATATTTCATCAAATCCACTAAATGTTTTTGATTTTAGAGATTTTATGATTGGCATTATTTCTGCCGGGGTAGTGAGGGTCAAATTCATATCATGGAAGTTACTTGAAATGTCTGGTCTGAGGTATTCCATAGGAGCATCTACTGAACCTGACAACCCCATCTTTTCAGTAACAGTTATAAAATGTTTGTTAAAATGTTCTGCAACACTATACACATCTGTCACCCATGTATCATTTACTCTTAATGCTATTTGTTCCTCTTCATGTCTGGTTCTACCGGTTGATGTAAGTCTCCTAAACATGAAACTTCTAAATTTTGATAGGATACTTTCCCACAAAATGCAAAGATCCAGAACTCGGTCCATCAAACAGTTTTAACCTGCCAGGAAGTTTAATATCAGCACACACTTTGCTGTAAAGCAAAAATTATGTTCTGCTGTAGTTTGATATTGTTTCTGAATTTGTAAATTTTGAAATATTTTGCCAAAATATAATTTTCAATAGCTAATCCAGTGCAATAATGTCATTCAATTTGTTTGTCTTAAAACATTGTCACTCACTTATGTGCTTCTGCTAACAAAAATCGGTTGTGGCTGAAGGTATCACAGAAAGAAAATCAGGAACTAATTGTGTGTCGGATGACAATGCCAGGCTTGATACAGAAACAAAATGTGGTTTCCTGGAAGAAAAAAAATTGTGAGGATGAATTGCAAGATTAATTCCTCCAATTTCTGCAGAAACAACATAGGTTGATTGAGAAATCCATCTGACCTCCATGGCTGGAGGTACATCTACATACTCAGCAAACCATTGCACAATGCTTTGTGGAGGGTACACTGTACCACTACTAGTAGTTCCATTTTCTGTTCCAGTCTCAGATAGAGAGGGTGGAAAGTAAATGATATATTTCTCCATATCTGTCCTAAATACTCAAATATTCAGTCCCTATATGTAATATTTGCTGGCAGCAGTAGGATAGTTCTGCAGTCAGTCTCAAATGCCAGTTTTCTTAACTGTCACATTCTTAGAAATGCATGTCTTCTTTCCTCCAGGGATTTCCATTTGATTTCCCAAAGCATCCCTGTAACACTAGCATGCTGATCAAACCTACTAGTAACAAATCTAGCACCCCACCTCCGAATTTGCCTTCCTTACCATTATCTTCACAGGTACTATGGGATGCTTGGACTTGTGAAGTCTGGTACCATTTGATGAGAACAGGAGATAACCTTTTCATGGTAACAGCATTCTTGTTTTTCATGTTGTTTACTCAAATATTAGATGTTACAAAGCTCTGGAACATGAGGTAACAAAACATACAATGTGGAAAAATTGTTGATATAAAGGTGCATTTTTAAACAGTAAAAATTTAAAATAAAACGAGTACATTCAATGTATTCTACAGGCTGAGGAAGAAGTCTGGATACACCCCTAAACAAGCAAATGGTGTGAAGAAATACAATGGCATATATTATGGATTGTCTCTGTATCGGGCTGCAATTTAAAAGAGCTATGGTGACGGAGACCATACTGGATTATGGTTACTTGTCTCACATGGTGAGAGGATTATGTGTGACATCATTCTAAACTGCCTCTTTCTCAGGAATGAACAAGTGAAATCTGTTTTAGATACCTTTATTTGTGTAGGAGTTATCATCTGTTAAAATTTAGGACACTTGGCAAAGTTGGCATTACAGCATAAACTTGATATGACCTCCATTGTGCAGGTCCATTTTTGCGAGTCATGCTGCACACATCACAGGAACTGAGGCTCAAGCTGTAAGATCAGGTTACTGTGGTGGCCATTCAATAAAACCCCTCCTACCTATCCAGTGACCTCCAAACTGTTTCAGCCAGGCAAATGCCGGGATGGTTCCCTTGAAAGGGCACGGCCGATTTCCTTCCCCATCTTTCCCTGACCCGAGCTTGCGCTCCGTCTCTAATGACCTCGTTGTTGACGGGACGTTAAACACTAATCTCCTCCTCCTCCTGTTTCAGCCAGAAACAGTCTGTCTCCCGTGGCACATTGAGGAGGTGCACAGTCTCATTGGAAGGTGGTTGGGGAATCACCCTCTGATTCATCAGTGTTGGAAGCAGATAACCATCGAACATATTAAGATATCTCACTCCATTCAAGGTTCCACCAATAATCACCAGATCCATGATCCTTGTCCAAAATCCCACACCAAACCATCAATTTTTCACCACCAGCACTTTCCAAGGGTACATGCGCAAGGGTGTTTGCATCTGACAAGTAAAAATGATTTACTCCTGAAAGGTAACAACCCATTATGGCCCATTTAAAATGATCATTTCCCAGTCTAATTCAGAATCGCACATGTAAACAAAATATGTAACTCATCTTGAAAAACTTGTAACTGTGAAAATAACTGTTTAATCTATTTCAGTTCAAAGTGTGGAAGCTCTGTAAATGAAGGAAATAATTCCCATGAAGGGAGTCTCCAGTAATTAATAAATAATATAAATCTATTATTGTAATTTCTTACTTGAGAGTTTATTCTCAAAAGAAATAACAGACATGTCCTAATATCACAGTGTACTTACTGTACTGAGCAGACATACATTTATATATATGTATATATATTATCAATATAATAGAGGGAAACATTTCATGTGGGAAAAATATATATAAAAACAAAGATGATGTGACTTACCGAACGAAAGCGCTGGCAGGTCGATAGACACACAAACAAACACACAAAATTCTAGCTTTCACAACCAACGGTTGCCTCATCAGGAAGAGGGAAAGACGAAAGGATTTGGGTTTTAAGGGAGAGGGTAAGGAGTCATTCCAATCTTGGGAGCGGGAAGACTTACCTTGCGGGGGGGGCAGGGGGGGGGGGTGTATACACACACACACACACACACACACACACACACACACACACACACACACACACACACACACACACACACACACACACACACACACACACACACACAGAGCTGTATATGTGTGGATGGATATGTGTGTGTGCGCGAGTGTATACCCATCCCTTTGAACATTTGATTAATTAACAATTAAAATTTATACAAAAAACTGATAATATATATAGCGCTGGCAGGTCGATAGACACACAAACACACACACAAAATTCTAGCTTTCACAACCAACGGTTGCCTCGTCAGGAAGAGGGAAGGAGATAGAAAGACGAAAGGATTTGGGTTTTAAGGGAGGGGGTAAGGAGTCATTCCAATCCCGGGAGCGGAAAGACTTACCTTAGGGGGGGGAAAAAAAAAGGGACGGGTAGACACTTGCACGCACACACACACATATCCATCCACACACATATACAGCTGTATTGACGAGCATAGAATCACTCTTGATCAAAAACTTGATTTGATCAATAAAAAATTAGACAAACAGGGAACTCAAATTTGCGAGACAAAAGCGAATTTAGAGAAGTGTTGGGAAAAAGTAAATGAATATCAAAATTGTGTCAATTATAGAAGGGGAAATTGTTACCTTAAGAGGAAAACAAAACTTTGAAGAGAGGCTAGATTCTGTGGAAAATTTCAAAAAAGTTGGTACTGTAGAAGTGTTACAACCGAAAAAACTCAACAAAGATTTCTTAAAGAAACTCACAGAAACAGATCAAAATACACAAAATTTCACTAAAATTGCAAATGATAATTTCGAGGAGTTAAAAGAAGAAGTAGGCACTTGCATAGGTGAAATTTCGAACTTCAAATCTAAATTTCAAGTAATCGAAGATTCCATTGCTGTGATATCTTTCTGTAGTTACAGTCCATTTCGGAGTAATGTAAACATAAAAACATTTTCATGGGAAGGCAATATACATCCAGTTGATTTCATGTTCCAGATTAAAGATAACGTGACTGATAAAATGAGTGAAAGTTTGAAAATATTTTTTTAAAAAAGTTCTTAAATGGGGAGGCTTTGCCATGGGCAAACCAAGCAATCCAACCTGAAATGTCGTTTAATGAAGTAGAACGAGCTTTCATGAACAAATTCTGGTCAGAAACTAAACAAGCTAGAATTAAGTCAGAATTTTTGAATGGACCAAACTTCAAACCGGGTAGTGGACGCATGAAAACTTTTTGTTAACAACAGTTAAGAACTTTGTTACATCTTGATAAACCACTTGTATAAATGATCCAAATAGACGCCCTAAAGCGTAGGTTACCTCACATGTTTCAGTGGAGTCTTGTCTACAGACCTGATGATACAATTGAACAATTTCTTAAATATATAGATAAATTTTATTTTGCTTCGGAAAGAAATGACAGATGTAATGACAGACCTGATGATAGCGGGAATAACAATAACAGAGTTTTCAATGATCGTTTCAATAGCAGATTCAGAAATGATGACAGAACAAATTGGTCGAGAAATGATATGCAGAGACCTGAGAATAGGAATTTTGAACCAAAAGATAGGCAGTGGGGGCAAAATCAGGGAAACAATAGTAACAATTTTGAAAACAGAAGAAATGGTCCAGTAAACTAAGAGCTGCATGTTTCAGAGCCTGGCGAAATGGGGCAAATAGACATGGGAATTACAATCAGGCACACTGGAGTAGTTTCAGAAGGCGAAGGGGGAGAACAAAGAGAATATACCAAAATTTTGTACCCAGAATACAACCTGAAGTGAGTAGGATAAAGTTTGATAGGGGATTTTGGGAAATTTTTTTTATCTGAAAACAAAGATGAACAAAAGAGTAAAAAATCTGAATTTTAATTAGAAGAAAACACTTTGAAAAATTTCTTTAACAGTAGTAATGCAGTAGTAACTGTTAATAGTGATGAGAATATATCTGATGAGTATGGCTTAGTGAGAATGTTGAGTGAATGTGAAATGAGTGAAAATGCTGACACTGGTGCTGTATGTGTGGGAGATGATGTTCATGTGCTAGGCAATGGAAGTGAGAATGACAGAGTAATTCTAGATGAAATTATAGTTTATAATAAACAGGAAAATGAGGATGTGGTAGAACAGAGTAGTCCAAATGTTGAGGTTGTTGAAGAAGAGTATGAAGAGAGAAATGAGTTTGGTGTTGAAACTAATATTAAATGTGATGATAATGTTTCTAATGAGAATGATTCAGATGATGGTGTTAATAATGATGTTGACAATGAAATGTTACTTACAGAATTAGATGGGATGGTATATGTACAAGTTAAAGTTGATGATTTGATGCTGAATGATTCGGGAATCTCTGGTGGGTGTTCCAGTAATGAGTTAGAAATCAGTAGAGCAGTGCCTGATAAATTAATGTTACCAGTTGATGTCAGTGACGTGTCTGAATGTGTTTGTGAAAATGGAAAGAAAGATCGAATTAGTGATAGAGTACCAAGTATATCCAATAACCATAGTAGCAAATGTCAGTATGGTGATCAAAAATGTAAGGTCTTATGTGAAATTTGTAAAAGTGTACACTCAGTTGATAAAATTGCCATGAAAAATGTGGAACAGTCTCCTTGTGGTAATATGACTAGCAAATGTGTAGAATCTGTAATAGAAGGTAGTGATTGTGATAAAGTGGTGAAAATAGTTAGTGGCTATTGTGACAGATGTAACCATAGTGGCCAAAAGTTTGAAACGATAAATGAAATTTGTCAGATTGTGCATTTAGGAAAGGAAAATTGATTTGGATATTTGGAACAGGCATTTAATAGTAACTTAATTAGTGAATGTGTACAAGTAGTGAAGGAAGGGAGTTTGTGTGTTGAAATCAGTAACTTGCAGACAGGGAGCTTTGCAAAAACAATTACCTAGTTAAGGAAAGTACCGCAAAATCGAATAAACAACCAGCAAATAATAAGGTTGTGTTGAAGACTGTATAATCTATATCACACAGACAAACCCATACCGTACACCTTGTTAAGACATGTTATGGATATTCTGACCTAATATAATAAAGACACTAATTGAAAGAAATCTACAACTTATAAAAAACTCAATTAATGTCCACTGGTTTTTGCAAATGCAAACACTGACATGTGAGAACTTGGATAACTTAACACATTTGAAGCTAGTACTAAAAAATATTTTTTGTAGTATTTGTTTGTATTTCTTTTGTGTGTGAATATTTGCATGTTTTTACCTGTATTTTGTTTATTCATAGAGTGGGGGTTTGAAAGGGTATATTTTAACATTTGTGTATGCTATTACCTGGCATAGATTGGGGATTGTTTGCTATTTATGTAGGACTGTTTGAATTTGTTGTTATTTTGACTTAAGAATGTGACAAAGCTGAAATTGTGTGGAGAACATTAATCACCCATTTAGCATCATGACATTTGTTCTTTGATGTTTGAACACACCACTGGAAATTTATTTGTTATGCATTTTACTTTGCACAGTCAAGATAATACTGTATACTTTAGCAAACTCTATGGTCAGTACTTTAACCCAGTGAAAGTGTAATAACCAATAAGAGGGAATTAATTTTTTATTTTTGTTATCACTGAATATTTGAACACTTTTTTTAATTCTTATCTCCATAATAAATTATGAATTAAATAGTGATTTGAGGAGTTGAAGTGGTTGAGGATACATTCTGTGCACTGTATAGTCAAGGCAAAATCTGGGGGTGAACATCCTCTCAGAAGCATTTGTTCAGTAGTTTTGAGGTGAAATTTAACAGGTAGGGCATCTGTGGTACTTTCATAGACACACCATGTGGCATATGGTGCTTTACCCCAGCCAGTGAATC